>NC_091750.1:47244588-47544588 GCF_043380555.1 Nothobranchius furzeri | reverse complement strand
CCATGTACCATTTGAATATGTATGTATTAGGCCACAGCTCCATTCAGATTGTTCTATAAAGCCAAGTCTGCTGGAGTGAATGCGCTTCAAGTCATTTTTATTCCTAGACAGCTGAACCTTTGGCCTGCTTTGAACTTTAATGCATTTTTGTGTATTTGCAGAGTGAAGTGAACGCCTCTCAGTGGATGGGTTAAAATGCATGTTTAGCCAACATTCAGGAAAACCTCGCTGAGAGTAGAACAGCCTGACAGCCAGTTTATCTGCAGCACACACTGCCAGATGCTTTCAACCAGCTCAGACTGATTTCTCCTTACATGGTGCTTTGTTGAGACCAAAGATCGCTACTCAATGATGATTTATTTCAGAAAAGGAACTTTTTTAAAATCGCCATTTTTATGAACTGGCTAAGATGTTTAATAGGTTCATGAAACTACAAGTTTTACTACTAAATATTCCTCTCAGTGTTTAATTATAGGGGCCAAAAAGGGAACAACTCTGCAAATGGTGACCTCATTGGGTCGGTATTTGATATGTGGTTTAACATTGTTATAAACACGTGTTTTAAAAGTCTCTTATATTTGAATGGAAGGGGATTTGCAGATTCTATCTTCAGTGCTTATCTGTCAAACATGTTCCAGACGACACCAAATAAACTCAATAATCCCAGGAGTTTGGGCGGATTAAATCTACACTGATTAGAATTTAAGTAATAAAAAATAAAAATAAATAAATGCAGTGGGGACACTATGGTTCTGTTCTCAGCAGCAAATAGCTGCTTGTTGATTTGGCCAAATAGACACTAATCTTCCCATGGGCTCACCACTCATGGGAGGGGCCAGTGGGGTCGGATGCAGTGTGTGACAGGTTGTAGTCGAGGACGGGGACCTTGGAGGTCTGATCCTCGGCTGCAGAAGCTCTTGGCACATGGAATGTCACCTCTCTGGTAGAGAAAGAGCCTCAGTTGGTGTGTTAAGTTGAGAGGTTCCGACTAGATATAGTCGGACTCACCTCAACGCATGGCTCTTGCTCCGGAGTCAGTTTCCTTGAGAGGGGTTGGACATTCTACCCCTCTGGAGTTGCTCCAACTGAGAGGCACCGAGCAGGGGTGGGCATAGCAGTTGCCCCCCATCTTGGTGCCTGTATGTTGGGGTTTACCCTGGTGAACGAGAGGGTAACCTCCCTCCGCCTACGTGTGGGGGGACGGTTCTGACCACAATCTGTGCTTATGCACCAAACTACAGTTCAGACTACCATCCTTTTTGGAGACTATGGAGGGGGTGCTGGAGAGCACTGCTTCTGATGACTCCCTCGTTCTGATGGGGGACTGTAACTCTCACATGGGTGACAACAGTGAGACCTGGAGAGGTGTGGTTGGGAGGAACGGCCCTCCTGATCTGAATTTGAGCGTTGTTTTGGGGGGTCTTGGAGGGTGCGTGGGAGTTTGCCCATCCAATCTGCTTGTGTTTTGCAGATTTGGAGAAGGCGTTTGACCGTGTCCCTCGGGGGGCCCTGTGGGGCCCTGTGGGGGTGTAGTACCAGGCCCTCTGATACGAGCTGTTAGGTCGCTGTATGACCAGTGTCAGAGCTTGGTCCGGCGAGCCCGACTTACTGCTTGCCGGCAGTAAGTCAGGCTCTTTTCCGGTGGCTGCCCTTTGTCACCCATTCTGTTCTCAAATGTTATAGACAGGATTTCCCGCTGGAGCTTTTGACAAGTAATAAAAAAATGCACCCACATTTTCTAAGTCAACACACATTTCTTTTAACAATGGTAGTTCTTGCATCTATACTGTTCCCCTGCTTCAGCCCTCTCCCCTGCACGGCAGCCGCAAACTGACTGGTGTTCCTGCAGCCTCCCAAAGTTCCCTGCTGCTCTAAACATTGAAAGAATAATGGAATTTTCTGTTCCTCATCTGTGGCAACGATTACTTTCAATGGCGTCTATTTGTTGCAACCACCAGGTACAAAAATTGTTTTTTATTTGACTATTTTTCTGTCCTGTGTTTGTTTATTATCTTCCTGCATCTCCTCTCAACCCTAAAGAAAAACTGCTACTTGGCTTCATACATTTTCACCTCATGAGTTACCTTTGAACTGCAGTTCAAAAAGATCTACCAACCACAAAAATAGCAGAGTCCTTATTACTGTTATGAATTTGCATAAAGGTACTTTTCTTTACCCTTTCTTGCTGTGTAGTAACTAGGGGTGGGAATCGAAAACTCCTGTGCCACCTATGGGTGACGGTGGCACAGGAGTTAAGTGCTCGCCCCGTAATCGGAAGGTTGCAAGTTCGAGCCCCGCTCAGTCTGTCGCTGCCATTGTGTCCTTGGGCAAGACACTTAACCCACGTTGCCTACTGGTGGTGGTCGGAGGGACCGGTGGCGCCAGTGCTCAGCAGCCTCGCCTCTGTGAGTGCGCCCCAGGGCAGCTGTGGCTACATCGTAGCTCATCCCCACCAGGGTGTGAATGTGTGTGTGAATGGGTGAATGACTGATTGTGTTGTAAAGCGCCTTGGGGGGTTCCAGGACTCTAGAAGGCGCTATATAAAATACAGGCCATTTACCATTTACCATTGTTCCCATTGCTTCAATTCCTAGGAATCGTTTGCCTGTCGATTCCCCTTATCAATTCCAGTTGACGCGAATGACGTCCCCACGCACATTGCGTGGCTTACGAAAGCAGGAAACATGGCAACTAAGCTGCACAACAGCCATAAAGTTTGGTTATAATTCACGAGAAAACATCACAACAGGGCAACTTGTAATAATTGTAAAGTAGATATTTCATCAAGGGGAGGAACCTCAACGAATATGCAAAAGCATCTGGGCACAAAATACGCGATAACTTCAAGGTAACAACGTGTTTTGACCCGCTTTTTGACCAGTGAATTTCAACGCAACAGCAGCAGTGACATTCGCACGTCCTCTCCTGTAAACACTGCCCATCAAGTTAGCGTCATTTGCCTTATATACAAACCTCCGCACTAGCAGGCTCCTCCAGTGACAAAGGTCTGGCCTGTGGTGAGATTTTTCCCACCTTGCAAAAGCTACAGCAAGACGACGACTCTGCCTTCACAAGGAGCATAAAGCAAAACACTTGGAAAGGTCTTTCCAACCAATACAGGAGCAAGTGATGATTTATCACAAATAAAATGACAGTCATAATGCAGGAGACCATGTGCAATTAGTTTCTTGCCACCTATTGAACTCCTCTGGACTTGATAAGGGAATTGGACTGATAGAATCGACTATGCAGTTGAGCCCTATTAGTAGTAGTAACAAGGAGTAAAAGGGGATTGACTAAATACATCCTTATACATTTTATACATGAATGGCTCTAGTAGATGTTTTCAACCTCAAAAGAAACGTGAAAGTATCTTTATTAGTAGAAGTAGTTCCATTAAAAGAACAAATGTTTGGTTGTCCTGTGGATGAATCGGATATTACACTGGCGCTGACGCTGAAAAATCCTCCCTGTCACTGCCTGCAGAACCCAACAGAGGAGGCACAATGGTTTATTTAATTTTTAAAAACCATGAAATCTACATGGTTTTAGAAAACCATGACTCTTGAATTATCTACATCATAAACAGTGATTGAGATCATCGTAATTTGTCCAGTCAAACCTCTGGATTTTGTCTTAGTTGTCCAGAGCATCTTCTTTTGTTTGTGAGAAACATGTGACGAGCACGTGTTTGGCTCCCTTTTATCATTTAAATCATCTAATTTGTTAGAATTGTGTTCATGTTTGGACTAAAAATGTCTGTACTAAAGACGTTATGGTATAAAATATTTGGACAACTCAGCAGCACTGATTAGTAAAATTTGAAGGACTTTCACTCATATTTCTTTAAAGCTAATTAAAAGCATTCTTTTTGTACATTTTTTTTATTTCTTTTGAATGACAACCTTCAAACTGACTAAAAGCAGAAAACAAATTATTATTTTTCATGTGTTCTTGTTGGTTTAAGCAAAATGGAGTCACAAATCTGTTTCCTTTGATTTTGAAAACAAAATTCTAGATACTGATGTTTGTGTTGCGGTCAGAGTGCCGCTTCTTTCAGCTCATTAGCAGGATTAACGTTAATAATCGAGACAGAGTCACCTCATGAGGTCACCTGGGAGCACCACCTGAGGGGCTTCCTGCCAAGCAGTAAAACTGACTCGGACATTTGTGAGTTTGAAGATCAGGAAGCCACAAGCAGGCCAAGGGGGTCAGACCCTGAAGAACATTCTGAGGACTGCATGTCAGAACACAAGCCTGAAAGTCAACCTCTCACTCAGAAAGGAGCCACACTTTAAAGCAAGAATGATACTCAAAGCATCTGTGCTCTAGCCTACAGTCGCTCAGTGACCTGTTAGCTTATGTGACTGCTCAAACAGGCGTGCAGATGCTTGTGCGCTATTCTGGATTGTAGCTAAAGTCAAAACTTAAAGTGACAGTTCAGAGCCATAGAAACTGGTTAATCGCTGCTTTTTGGAGAAGAGGAAGTAAAAATTGTAACAAAGCTGATGAGTTACCGTTTACCTGTATTGGCTAATTCCCTTCCTGAGTGGTTGTAGTTTTAGTTAAACATTTACAACCATGTCTGTTTTGTGATTTCTGCATAAACATCACAAAAATCCTGCTAAAGAAGGTCACAGGCTGCTCTGGCATTGTCCTTTGCATTTGCAACTTCAGTAAGCCAAGCCAATTGTTAGATTATTCTGAAAACAGGAGAGGTCCTGCACGTGGTGATAAAAAAATAATACAGCCAGTTTTGGCCCTGTGTGTGGCAAAGACAACACACCACACACAAAGTGACTCAGTTCTCAAACATTCCTGGTCAGACAGGAAAACTTTTCAAGTGTGAGGCAGAGTTGGGGTCCCCTCACACCGTGCTTCCATCATCTTTAATTTTTAATTGTCTAGGTGTCACATTCATCAGGCAGCACAATTGTTTATCCTCGATAATGGGCCAAGACAATCCAATGTTAAATATTTCTGATTTGTGATCAGAGAGGTCCTGACATTTTTCAGAGCCGACCAGAGCACTTTAAATACTCCACACACGGCAGGAATATCTTATAAGATTATCTTTAGACCCATGGCAACTGGGGGCTCCTTAAGATTTTTGTAAGGGTACAATGGGTCAAAAATCGAGATAATTACTTTAATGTGTGAACCAATTAGAGTTTCATCAGCTTATATGGTCTTAGTCCATGTTTTTGCCCATTTAGAAAAAGGCTTACAGTAAACTGTTAATGTTTACTGTAAGCCCTTGATAAAACTGCTTTCCATCCCCTGAGTTCACTGGCTGAATCTTCACCCCACCATTTGTTTTCTGCCTTGCTTTTACTTTTATAATTTCCTACAACATGCCTGAAGCAGTGTTTCTCAGATGGTGCAGATGAAACACAAATTGCAGGCTGCACTGGGCTCACAGGCGCCAAGATCTGGCAAAAAAAAAGCCTTTAAAAATGCTGGCAGCTTTTAAGCCTTTTGGTTCTAATTAAAGCCACACGTCTCTCAAGATGGACACCACGCCGATTCATGTCAAAGCCTGTTGGGAGGGTGTAAATCACTGATATCTTTATTGTATGGAGGATATTTAAAGATTTCCAGTAGTAAGGATAATTAGATAAGTTTAAAATGCTGACATCTTGGTGATTTTTTTACGTATAGGCAATAACAGGTAAGTGTTGCCACATTGCATCCTATTGTTTCACTGAATAGCCATGTGATGACAGTTTGTTTACTCCACTTACTCCTCATCCTCTACAAGCAGGTCTCAGGCCTCCTGCTGACTCATAAACCTGTTTTATATGACCTCAGGTGTTCCTGTTCAAGAATCATATACGCTCAATGTCGGCGGTCTTCATTCCTAAAGTGGTGAGAGGTGATGTTTGGTCTTATCTCTCTATCCTCTCACACGTGATTCTAATAAAGTAAGGACAAATGCAGTTATCTTCTTCAAAGACTCATTGCACAATTTCCCCAAACAAACGTGATAAATCCTCACTTTGCATCATGCCTGTTTAGGATCCAAAGTGACAAAGTGTTCTGATTTCTAATTGTTTGTCCCTGCTGTTTTGATTTGGTTTGATAGCTGAGTAACAGTTTCTCAGAAGGAGGGAACACGACATCATTTTAGAGAAAACAAAATCGGATCATAAATTTGTTTGTGTTTATACTAAAACATGTTTTTAAATTTCAAGATGTGCAACGAAAAACTGTTTCTAACAGTCCCTGAGGGGTCTATTGAGATAAACAGATGAGTTGTAACCCAATTCTTGTGTGTGTGCATGCGCGCGTGTGCTCGTGAGTTTGCATCTGCTTGGGATGGGATTGAGGGTGGGAGGATACAAAGGGGATCTCATATGTGAATCTGTGTGGGAGGGGTGGGAAACCGACTGCTGTGTGGTTGTTTTTAATGTTGTAAAGAGCTTTGAGCTGCATTTGTATGAAAGCGCTTCATAGATGAATTAGATTTGATTTGATTTGAATTCTCAATGCAGATGTTTTTAAACCCCCTTTCAGCTTCCCTTCTTTAACCACAATTTAAATATTCTGACGGTACCTGTAGGAAGCAGGTCCACTTCTTGTTTCCTTCCAGTTTTTGTTCTTGCCGTGATTGGATGGAACAGCTTAAGTGGCTTGCACACCAACAGCTGCATCCTGATGTGAAACCTGTACTCAATTACAGACTGGATCAGAGTTCAGGGTAAAATAGAAGTAGCTCCCAAAACTATGAACAGACATAAGTTTGGTGAGTGGTAATTCTATCTGTTTACCCCACCAAATGATCCATGGACCTAAAACTGGTGGCTGGGGACAAGTAGTTTAATTGTTAGCTTTAGAAGATATTCTGACAGTCTTTGTCATTCAAACTGACTTCAAATATTCACTACAACAATTGGGTTGCATTCTATTTCTTCTCCAAGCTTCAAAGGCAGTTTTACATCAGCCTGCCTTCCTTGACATATTCAAAGAGTTTGAAATCTGAGTATCCTACAGGTGTCCTTAGATGGACGGGGACAGCGTGTCTGTCAGATAGCAGCAGCCTCATCTGACCTGCGGGCTCCCACACTGTTGGTGGAGATACTGTGTACATGGTGCAGCACATCCTAGATGTCCGCCCGACCAGAGGGTCCAGGATTGGCAGTGCTTGGTAGATCAGGATGGCTATGAACCGGAGGAATGCTGTTGGAAAATGGCCAAAACTATCTTGGATCCTTCACTCATCCTGGACTTTCACGCTCATTACGCCAGACTGTCTGGAGCTGTCAGCTTCATTGATGCTCTCTTATATTTTCTTTAGTCTTCATCCTTTTTTGCTCAACCTCTTGTAGTTGCTGGTCCTGCAGGAGTTATTTGCAATGCCAATTTCTTTAGTGAGCGCCTGTAGCCCATACATCAACTACCTGTCAGGTTTCACCCCACACTTGCACTTCCGCATTTAGGTCTGCCGACATGCCACAGCCCTTCTCTGTCGCCGCTGGATACTCTCTTGAGTTCTTTGTTTACAAAATGCCCTTCTAGGATGACCTAGCGGAAGGTCAAGGTCGTTCAACTCTGTTCCGTGGTAGAATGACAACAAACCTGGCTCGACTCCCTGTAAGAGATGGCTTTTCACGCCTCTCACCATGCTGCAATGCCAGGCCTCTACTGTGGAGGCGGAGCCAAGGATTGCAGCCCTGAAGAAATTAAACAGCATTGACTGCTGCCCTGATGGACTCCTCACTATGCTAGACATGACCCAGTGTAGTGTACTAAATGGCCATGTTTTTCATCAAAAATGGCCAGAAGCTAACTTTTAATTTACAGGCAAAACTTCTTCATACAGGTCAATCTGACACTGTGGATTATTCTTAATCCTGCATACGTCATGAGTCCTCAAGGCTGCAAGACCAGGACTTCTTATCTTTGACTCTCTGAATAAAGTCTATCTTCCCACATATAAATGACTTTAAAACTTCAGAAAATCATATGTTGTTGAATGAACAATGTGTTTAAATTCATAGTGTCTGAATAGTGTGTCTTTTACTTCACACAAACGAATTATGTGTTAAAGTTCATATTTTTCCTGTAATGATTTATTGCAGATCTTAAACTACACCAGATCAGTGTTTGTTGAATTAATAATTTCATCTATCAGTATGAGCATAATGATATAACAATATTATTATTAATGTTTACCTTTTTGCTCCACAGAACTGTTATAACATTTTCACTTCACACAAAGAATAATCTCTAAGTATCAGATCTTCTGAGGTCTTTGTTAACGCCCTTTAAAACTTGTCAAATTCTGATTTGTCTAAATTTGTCAACAACAGTTAATGAAGGTTAGATCACTTCCTGATTTAACCAGTTCTTTGCCAGCTTTCTCGGTAGGCGTACTGGGTGAGCAAGCATTTGGAACCGTCCTCTCTTTTGACCCCAAGGTCAAAACCACTCTGCACTTACAGCTCCTCAGATGTGGAACTGCTAACTAGCAGACCCTGGTTGCATCTCATGGCCGGTGATATCTGAATTCAAAGGGAGCTACAACTCTTTGAGATTTCTGTAGCCATGACGTCTGGTGAACTCACCGATCTGGCTGCTCTTCCTTCAGACCTCCGAGAGCGACCGTCACACAAGGGATATAGTAGACTCTGCATGATGGTTTCGGATGGTTTTCTGAATAATTGATAGCTTATTAAACCATACAGTCAAACTGATTTTACAACCCAGACATCACAAGACTTCTCAGATACTTAACAAGGTTTTGTTACAAACATCTAAGCTCTATCCTCTGCGTCCCTGTACTCTGGGGCAACTCCTGGATCTCTGGGGCTTGGAGCTCCCTTTGTCTTTTTCACATCTTTGGGGGCAGATCTGTGGCCCCTCACACTCTATTGGACGCTCCTATAGAGAAACCTTACATATACAAGAGCGTGTACACACACAGGTGCTCACATGGTGCTCTCATAAGTATGGACGTGGGCATTTTCAACACGTCTTAAGACTGTGGTTGGCACTAAATGCACTGTGATTTACTATTGTGTGATTGTTCAGTAAAACAATGTTGATCTTATATTTCCTCATCAGGTTGACACAGTGATAGCTTGCTCTTGTTGTATTGTTGTGTGTCCCCTTTTTGTTTTGTTCTTTCTGCAGGTCTAGAAGCAGACTCTTGTTAATAATTAATTGTTTTTTATTTTTGTGGACCCTCCCCCCCGTCTCTTCCCATCTATTTCACCACTGTCTCCATGTCTGGTCAGATTTAAAAAGCATTCAAAAAACAGTAACAATAAAGTTTTAAGTATCAGACATGGCATTAAAACAGAAGCTTTGATGCTCCTGGGAGTAAATCTGTAAGGATTGTCAGCAGCATTCAGACATTAATTCACAGCCAGGCAGGACATGCAAAAAAAAAAACATCTAAGCTTCATTTCATTCATACTTTGTCATGTAAAATCATTAGTTTAGACAGATAGAATTAAAATCATTTTTATAAACTATATCCTTGACTCTGTCTGAATTGATATGAAGTGTGTGTTCCCTGAAAGGTCCAAAGAACCTAAGAGTATTTGTGGCAAGGTGGAGAAATGAGGGCCCGGGCGGGATTCGATCCCCAAACTCCCAGGTGAGAGTCACGCGCTAATCAGTCAGCCAAAGGGACATCCCCTTGGCCAAGTAGCCAGGGCGCATGATCAATCGGGGCACTGTGACAGGACGCTCACACTGCTACATCTTCCCCCCTCTTTCCCCAACATGTCCTCATGCTCCCGTGCAGGGTGCTACAAACTTCACATCCACGGACCTACTTGACAGTACTACATGGATGCTGCCGACAATGCCAAATGTGGCAAGGGGGCGAAACGATAGCCCAGACAGGATTTGATCCCCAGACTCCCGGGTGAGAGTCACGCTCGCTAACCAGTCAGCCAAAGGGACATTCCCTTGGCCAAGTAGCCAGGGTGCATGATCAATGGGGACACTGTGACAGGACGCTCACACTGCCGCATATATCAAATCAAATATTCAAAGAGCAATCAGATTGATAATTCATATTTATGTCGTATCACATCTTATTGATCATTTGATAAATGTAGCTAATAATCACCGCAACACCAGCCTAATTGTTACTCCACCCATCAGTCCCGAATGGCCGTTCTCACCTCCCTCCTGTCTGGATGGGCCCAAGAGCGGGCCCATCCCCAAGAGTGGGCATCCCCTTACAAGGCCAAAGTACCTGCCTGTAGAGATTACACACTCTTCATCTAAGAACTAAAAATTCCCTAGCAGTGATGTTGGCGCTGACACCTAGATACTCCAGCTCCATCAGAAGACCTGTTCAGTATGCCATTATGTCTCAAAGTTCCACATGCTTGTAGCAAGGCTGAACTGGAGAAGTACTGCATTACACTCAGTTTTTGTGGAGGGTTTTGATGGCTATGTACAAGACGAGATGGTGGGTCGAGACACTCTGGAAACCATTGACAAGGTTGTCAACCTGGCTATGCAGATAGCCAAGAAAGTGATGGTTTGTCTTCGTCCTGCTGTGGACTCCCATCCTGTTCCACGGCTATGAGCGCAGGACCTGACAAGAACCTTCCAGGAGTGGAACCAATTGTCCTTGGGGATCTCCCTCTTTCTGAACACATATGACACTGGCACTATGTACTTATTGTGCATCCCCCCAACACTGGAAAAGCAATCTGTCCTGAAAGGATGCAAAATGGTCTGCCAGGCGGACCTAAGGGGTGTCCTACCTGGCATTCAAATACCCACAACTTTCTCCTTATTCGAGTGCCTACAGAACGGTGACTCCTTGACTGAGGCCTCTGCACTACAAGACACCAGAACTGCAAATAAATTCATGGACCAAACCCTGGCTGCCTGACTGGAGATACCCTGGGTCCCTCTTCCTTGAGAGATTCTCATCATGTGGACCCATTTAAACCATTACACATCAAGAAACAGACCCAACCAGTAACTATGTGCATCAGGAACCATCAGGAAATCATTCAGTTGTTCATACTGGTGGCCCCTGCTATGTCCCTCATCTTGGGGTACCCATGGTTCTGCCTACAGGATCCACACATTTCCTGGTCCATGGATCACATCAAGAACTGAGTCCTAAAATGCATATTGCAGTGTTTCCTCCCCACCACTCTTAGCCTAACCAAAGAACAGTCACACTCTCCAGTGCCCGTGGATGTGTCCTTCGTCCCTCCTGCCTACCACCACCCGGGGGAGGTCTTCAGCAAGACCCAAGCTGGTAGCCTGCCTCCTCACAGAATTCACGACATGACCATCAACCTCCTCCCAAGCATATGGCCTCTAGTTCTTCTTGTCTTGTGAAGAGACCCAAGCTATGGAGGACTACATTGCAGAGGCTTTCCAACAAGGATTCATCAGATCCCCATGCCCTTTGATTTCTTGGCAAACGCCCACATTTTTTATGTACACCATGCTTACTGGCCCCGGATTCCAAAAACGCCCAGGCTGACGCCGTCTCTCGCAAGCACTGAATGGTTCCTCCTGAGTTGTGTTTCTGTGGAGCATATATATCACTTTACACAGTTTACTGATTCCCTCATGCTATTTTTGTCACAAGTAAAAGTTGCCCAACAATTCCTCCAATAGTGGCCCTCCATGCCCAGGGATGTAGGAGAGTTCAAAGCTGCTAGTTGATGTCTGTGTCTTATCCAAGATCTCCATCCAGCCTGCCATGGGGCACCTGCAACCCCTACCATTCCCTAAGCACACCTATGTGGGATGCAACTTTGTTACATAACTCAAGGCGGTGATTACCGCCCACCGTGTGGGGGACGGTGGCACAGGAGTTAAGTGCTCGCCCAGTAATTGGAAGGTTGCAGGTTCGAGCCCCGCTCAGTCTGTCGCTGTTGTTGTGTCCTTGGGCAAGACACTTAACCCGCGTTGCCTGCTGCTGGTGGTTGGAGGGACCGGTGGCGCCAGTGCTAGGCAGCCTCGCCTCTGTCAGTGCGCCCCAGGGCAGCAGTGGCTGCATCGTAGGTCATCCCCACCTGCGTGTTAATGTGTGTGTGAATGGGTGAATGACTGATTCTGTTGTAAAGCACCTTGGGGTGTTCCAGGACTCTAGAAGGCGCTATATCAAATATAGGCCATTTACCATTTACCATTACTCTGAACACTATATAGCATGCATTTCCAAAACTGGCCATCTGGTTGCTCTTTGGGGCCTCTTGATTGCCAAACAAGCTACTGAACTGTTCCTGAAGCATGCCAAATTCCCAGTCAACATGGTCACCAACAAAGGCCTCCAGTTCTCAGCCTATCTGTGGAAGGCCTTCCTCCATCTGATGGGTGCTCCCTCTTGTCTGTCCTCCAGCTATCACCCCCAGACCAAAGGTCAGACATTATGCACAGCAGCACTGGCGTCATCACTGTTCTTCAGCCTAAGGCTGTCCACTGCGCACTTCCAGCTCTGAGTGAACTACGCTAACCTCAACCCTTGCTTCATTGGCTATTTTGAGGTACTCACTCAGTCACATTAATCCAGTCACCTACCACCTACGCCTTCCTCAGGAAAACATGGTTCCCAGGTCAAGCAGCGGCTCATGCCCCCCTTGTTGCCACTGCTCTTCCAACCTCCAGCCCCCCTGCGTCATTGATGGGGAGACTGTTACTTATATTATTATGTCAATGTGATTATTTACTTTGAAGCAGATGATCTAAATAGGCCTGAAATCTATTTTTTATGATGTGACATTTAAAAGTTTTGTTTCAGGTTATGTTAAAGTGAACTGAGAAACAACCACCAGTTACACGACTTACTCTGGCATTCCACTTAGAAACCCAGTGTAATCAGTGTAAAATCTGTTAGAGTGGATGATTTATCAGTTCTTAGCTTTAGGGGTCTTCAAGGTTGCTTTTCCAGCCTCAGACTCATGAAATTAACACACAGATGGTTAACCAGGTTCCAGCAAACAATTCTAACTCATTTAAATAATAATAATAATAATAATAATAATAATAATAATAATAATAATAATAATAATAATAATAATAATAGTTGTTGCAATTATTATTATTAGTATTAGTATTATTGTCTCAATGTTGCAAAAAATAAATTTTTACAGGCTTGATACTGTTTTATCTTTGCTATTTGACGTATAACTTCCATGTGGAGTTACTGACTTTGTGGCGTGTAGGCTAATCTGTTGTCTGAAAAGTTTCCACTTAAAGATTCCCCAAAACCACAAATCCTCCAACTTCTGGAAACATACAGCAACCACAAAAAGGGGGGTGCATGTACAGATTCTTACAATTACAATGTTGTCTATAAACACATTTAGAAGAAAATTCCTCTAATCAAAAAATATTTGGCACAATTCTAACATTTAATTTCTTTAGAGACTGAAGAAACACTTGAATTACTTTTGGGAATGGTTTAAATGCTATGTAAATTTTTATTGATATAATATTTCATTATAATTACATTATTATTCATTACTTATATTATATTATCATATTACCTGTAAATGATCATCAGCAACAGCTGTTTTTCATTGCAGCCCATTATCCACAGTGGAATAACAAAAATATATATAAATAAATAAAAAGAAATCTGTTTATGGACTCTCAGCTCAGCTATCAAACATCTGGCCTGTTTCTCCTTGTGCCGTGCAGCTTTCCTTTAAACTGTTAGTTCACTGTTCGTCTGGGACGTATCGAAGCTGAAAGCGAGGGAAGAGCTCCGTATCTTTCTGCAGATTGTGTTGTTAACAGAATAAGTAACACTGTTACAGGCAGATAAAGACACAACAGAGAAAGCTTTTAAGCTGATGAATGAATAAATAAAAAAACTACAAATACTTTATTTCAAAGCCACGTGGGCTGAAACATAAATAAGAAATGAGTAATCTGAATCTGACAGCTTTTACACTTAATACTCTTTGATGGGTTGTTAATGAGGAGGATGGTTTCAGGCCCACTTTGCAACAGATTTTGCTCTTTTTTCCTCATGTTCAGTTCAGTTTTGGACGCCGTTTTTGTTCCAGCGGAATCATCTTTCTGAGAACGAGGCCTGTTCTGTGCAGCTGTTCTCGTTACAGCTGTGGTCGGTGTCACCACGACTCAGAGACAGTTTTACGTGTGGGAGCTGAGATTAATGGAGCAAAGTTTGGTTACCATCTGAGCCGTGCTCTGGATGAGACCACAAACTAAGAGGAATAATGGGCCACCTCAACAGGATGTAGCCCATAATCTGCCAGGTTTCTGGCCGTTCTTTTAAAACTCTGCCACGTCGGTCATGTTTTAGGGACAGATGGCAGATTTTTGGTGCAGAGGTGAGGCATGGGTACAGAAAGGAAATTACCTCTAAAATGTACTCACATGTAGAACATTTATGAAAGCATTTAAAGGGAGCCTGTGCAGCACATGTTCACTTTCTTGCATAAAGCCCAAAAGTGATTTGAGACTCGGTGTCACGGTCTGAGGTGAATGACACACTTAATACCTCTCCTGAGCTAATTACAGGTGGGTGGGTCCCGGGGAGCGGCCATCTGATGGTCTGGCTTCTTAAGGAGCTGGGAGACAACTACACCCTGCTGGATGATTGCTCAACCTGGGTATTACCTACCGTGAGTGTCGTCAGCCACTAGTCTCTGGGGTTGAGGTTTGATGAGAGGCATACGTTGGGGTTGCACATATTCGTGGTTTGGAGGCTAAGTGCAAGCGTGGGCTGAACGTTATGCGTTGCCTGGCTGGGATTGATTGGGGGTCAGACAGGGACTCCTTGTCGCTGGTGTATAGAGGCGGGATTAGATCTGTCTTGGATTATGGTTGTTTTGTTTGTGGTTCAGCTGCTATTACAACCCTGAAATGCCTGGATGGGTTGCGTGTGTACACGTGCAAATGACCTTCTGGTTACTGATCAAACATTACTGATTATCATAAACAATAATTATTATTAACCAAAGAATAATAAGTCATCTCAGTAATTAAATACATTTATAATGAACCATGATGATTATTTATGATGATTGTTTTGAACCTTGTAATAAACAGTAAAAAGAGTTTATTAAAAATGATTATTTTAAATCTTGGTGTCCTTCATCTTGCGGAGGAACAGCAGGCAGATTAAAGATGGTTTTCAGCAGACTTATGTCAACTGGAGTGTCTCTCCAAGATTGGTCGAGTGGCACTGGACATGTGGCAGGCCTCCTGGGATGTGGGGATTGCTGGGAGATCATGTTATGAGTTGTGGCATCATGTGGGAGCCCGTGGGCTGGCCCTTGTATGTGGGAGGAGAGATTTTGTGGTCTTGACGTGCCGGAGATTGGGCCATAGCTGCCTTAGGGGAGGTTTGTTTTTGGTAGGCAGACACTCGGATGGTTCTAGCGATTGCAGGGAGTGGGAAATGGCTGTCCATGTCCTTCTGCACTGTTGTTTGTACGTGGTGGAACGGCGGGCCCTGTTTGGTTTTGTGGAGGCTGTTGGTGTGACTGTGTTTGGTCTGCGGGCCTTGATAGGGGTGGAGGATCGGCGTGTGGTGGGGACGCTTCTGGCTTTTGTCCGGAAGGTTGGTGTAAATGGGAGGCTGTGATTGGTCTTGGGCTGTGTGCCATCGTTGCTGAGGCAGCAATACGCCTTGTGGGCATCTAGCCTGCAGAAGAAGAAGAAGAGCCACTAGTCCTTTCTAGTAAACTCTCCTTGTTTGTGTTTCGAGTCTCACGAGTATCTACTGTTTTGCCTCCAGATCCAACTGCAACCTACAATTCTCCTGCCATAAACTCCTGGTTTCATCTCAAGCTCACATCTCGCCAGCCAAGCCAGACAGCCCCGCTCTCTACCGCTCACCTGTTCCTTCGGCTCTTCTGCTCTCTCGACTCTAACGTCCTGAACCAGCATGCTCATTGCCACTCACCTGCAGACCACACACCTCTCTTGAGACACACACATCCCAAATAAACAGTAAGGCGGCCTCTGCTCCATAACGAAGACTCTGAACACCCTGCTCAGGACTAAATTGAACTGTGTTTCAGAGAACGTCTCCAGTTTCTATTGGATCCTCACCTCTCGCCGATGGGTCCTTATAATTTTAGGAACTCTTACCTTGATTTTGAGACAGATTCTGAATGTCTTGGGTCAGACTGTTAAGCCCGAACAAGGCATGCTGTAATGTCTTCTGGCCTCTGTCTCCCCATTCCTTCCGCGTTCTTCCCTCTCTCGGTCTGTCTTTGCTGTTTCCTGGCACCCTCGCCAGTTTTATCATCACCTGTGGCGGGGCGGATCAAGGATTGTTTTGACTGTGGGGCCGTCAAGGGGCCACAATATTTACTGTATAGAGTAATAATAACACTTCGTGGTTTAGGTAAGGTAGATACATTTCATCACTCACACCGTGTTGAAACCATTTATTGCAATTTTAAATGCATTTGTATTGCACATAAAACACAACATTTGAGAAATTTCAGCATTGTATTGATGTTTAACCCTGGTGAGTCATTCCACGTGCCGGCTCACAATGAAGCGCTGGTCACCTTACTCCCGTTATTACTGTTATCATGCAACCAGGAAACCACTCAGCTTGGTTCCAGCTTGTTTCGACAAAAGAGCTTAAAACGAAATGGGTGGTGATTTAACATGTTCATCAAAGTAAAAGTAAGACATTTAAGGTAAGTATTTCATGCCAAGATAAAGGCGCTTTTTGCACATTCAATCTGTGGCAGATGCAGACCAAAATCCTACAAACAGCTCTGTCGGCTCTCACTGTTACATGCCGTAAGCTAGGAGAGAAATAGGACAAGCTCATCCTATAGGCTGAGATACAAACCACAACACCCAGTCACTCATAATTAGTTCACCCAATCGCAAAATCATGCGTTAATAGTTGCTAGGTGCAGAGAGGGAAGACGTTCTTCAGGGAGTTCGCTTGTTGCTGCTTCCAGGTGGACAATGTCAGGAAGGACACTCACTGGATTTTTTAATCATCTGATGTTCCCCTGTGTGTTACGTTGAGGCTTGGCACACATAAACTGTGGCTTCTGGTCATACCTTCTTTGTAAATATATGTATATAGTTTAATGTAAATAAATGTATATAATTTTGTGGCTTGCTAAACCAGATGGACATTTTTGGAAGTGGCAGATGTAGACAGAAAGTGTGTGGAACTCCATTTTTAGCATAATTGCAATTTTACATGAAAAATCTTCTAAACAAACTCAATGTAAATTTTTTATTGCTAAAGGTCCCGCTAGATTACGTTTAGCACCAAAGTGTCTGCAGTTGCCTGGATTTCCATTTGATTCAGTCACTGTTCTCACGCGCACGCACACACACACACACACACACACACACACACACACACACACACACACACACACACACACACACACACACACACGCATGCATGACCCAGTTATGGACATAACATAAAAGTTCAAGTCCTTTATCATAAAGGTTTTTAAACCCAATGGATCTAATGCCAGTTAAAAGACAAATTTCTTGCAGCTAGTAGGAGAATATTTCCAAACAGCAGAACTTTGTTTATTTGTGCCGATGTGTCACATCCTGAGTAAGAGCTGTTACCAGAGACGATGATGATCCTATTAGCATCATCTGTGCAGGCAGCTGTCTGCCAAACCTTTATTAGGGGGAAAGTAAATACTGCGTTGTGTTGACAGTTTCTCCACATTGTGTGGATGTTTGTGTGAAAAATAAAAAAGCCATACAAAATAATCCAAACAAAGATGAGGGGTAGGGGTAAAAGTTTCCTGGTGCACTCAAAAAGTATCATGTTGTCCCACTGAGAACAGATTCTGCAGAGGAGAAAAGAGGTGTGTTTATATCTTCAGTCTGCTGAAGGCGTTTATAATATATTTCAGTTGAGACGTATTTTTCCGTGAATTCCTACAAACAAATAATAAAACCTTCCATTTAAAGGTGTTGTTCACTCATTTAATCAATACATGTGCAGTGGTTTCCAGTATGAACAGATAGCTTGTAAGTTGTACTTTGGGGGTAAAAGCTCTGGTGTGCTTGTTTCAGGAAGTAGAATTGAGCCAGATCAGAGGGGAGCTACAGACGACAGGACTTGGAGTCTTACTTCCTGATGTTTGAACATATCACCTCTGATTGGATAACAGCAACATGACTTTACCATTGACTTTGTTCCCTATTTTTTTCATATAATCAAAGTTGTCTCTGGGAACAAAAGCTAAACAGATAAAGGTTTCATGAACATCCTCGTGATGTTTTGAGTGAACCAAATCACAAATCAGGTTTGTTCACAGTACTTCTCATATGGAGATTTAGGTTTCAGGTTAAACACACTGATGGATGTTTAACTTGAAGTTTATCCTCTTTTATTAAAGTCAAACTACTGGAGAAAGTGTGAAGCCCTCTGCTTTCAATGACTAACTGACCAGCTATGTTTCTCTCACTGTTTTACACTCCTTTACAAGATTTCATGCCAAGATTTCCATTTTATGTGACACACCACTGGTGGGAGTGCATCTCTGCATATGGAACCAATCTGCTGTGAGCTAATGAGTTTCACAGGTGGTTGGTTGGAGTTGCGTGCTACACTGTAGTTGGAAACAGAGAGAAGATCCCGCAGTTTGGCTGAGGTAAGCGGTGGATTGCTGAGGACACAGATGTGCCAGTTTGTGTGCTCACCTTCGATTATGACTTTTCTGACTACATAAGCTTTCTTTTCAGCCACTGGCTGGACCTTCCTAACTAGTGTCAAATCAAATCTGAACTTTACGTCTGACGTATTTCCCTTGAACGCAATTTCAGTTCATTCAAGTTCACTACAAATGAGGTAAAATAATCCTGCTGTGCAGCCATGATGCTTCTGCTGAAGCAAACATGGAACGGGGTAACCCCACAGCTGTTTTACAGCTAAATAAAACAGATAGTTTTAGCCTCTGGGAGAGAGAAAGGAAATGTGGAATATTCCGTGAATGAGTCACTGGGCGAAGGGTGGCGTGATGATGACCCAGTCTTCACAGCTGAGAGAGCGAGGGTGTCTGTTTGGACGGGAATTATAAAAAATCCCCGGGGCAATCTGGGGCCTGAGCTGCTGCTCAGATATACAACAGCACACTCGTGCATAAAATCACCTAATACATGCGCACGATGAGTGAAGCAGAATGAACCACCCAGACTTTATGTGTTTGGAGCTTCGGGTCTCCTCAGGCTGGACGTCTCACTGCTGACTCAGACTCTGAGTCCTGCGCCAAAATATGTGAATCTGTGGAGAATAAGAGCATCTTGGCCAAATCTGTAAGCTGTCATTCATCTCTCATTACATTCATTTTTTACATGAGGTAACTGGTTCACTTCATAACAAATTCATGGTGATTAATGCTTAGAACAGACAACCAACAATAAATCTTTTGTGTATTTTTCACAGGTGAAAACGAAGCTCCGTGTGCAGCAACATCAGAGCTAGAGAGTCTCTGGCAGTCTAATTAAAGTCTTCTCATCCTGTTGTGCCTGAAGTAGATTTTCCAGAACATGCTGCAGGTTTGACTTGAGAATCATGTCTGGTTGTGGCTCCCTGTCAGCTGGCTTGGGGCTGGTCTCCCAGATGCCTGATGGGTAATTCGACTGTTCAGGAAGTTGCAGAATAAATTATATCTCTGGCAGCTCATTTAGGTGTGCATCTGCACTTTGTGTTCATTCAGCCAGATACACACCTGTCTGTTTAAAAATGTTTATTTTACAAGAGAGCATCTCAGTCAAGCTGACAACACGGTTACATTTATAAACACACAGCAGATCCACAATGGTTGGTAGAAGAAGGTCTAAAACACACACGCAGTCTTCCAATACAATTTAACAGAAGTGTGACACTGTGGCATCATCAAGCCATCTCCATGTCATGTTTTTGTTCTGCTCAGCAATTAAACCAGGTGATTTCAATCAGTACAGTGAATTAACCTGGTTGAGTTCATTTCCAAATGTTTTAACAAACATTTATTTATTCAACATGAAAACTGCTGCTTTTTTTTGTCTGTATTTCCATGAACAATTATTTCTCAGACAGAAACCAAAGGGTGACACAGTTTCTCTATGGTCTTGTGTGTTCATAATGCATGGCCCAAGTGGTTGAGCTTTAGAGGCCGTACTAGCCCCACTGGTCTTGAGCTAAGGCTGATTCCATCACAGTTGTGGAGCATAGTGAGGTCCTCTAGAGTCTAGGACAAGAGCCAGGACATCACGTGGTGTTAGGTGTGTAGGAGATTGTCTCATGCAAGGACGTAATTTTTTTTGGGGGGGGGGGGACAGGGGGGCACATGTCCCCCCCACTTTTTCCAAAGTCAAGTTTTGACCCCTGCACTTTTTACCATCCAAAAACAATGTTACGCTATATTAAATTGACACTGGTTGAGCTCTAGGACCAAGCGGAAAACAACCGTTTGTGTTGAAGCCTGTTTCCCATTAGAACATACTGTAAAGATCCCCCCCCCCCCCCCCCCCCCGTGTCCCCTCCACTTCTAAAGTGAAAATTACGTCCATGGTCTCATGGATGTTGGAGGTAGCAGGAAATACCTGTTTGGTAACTTCAGAAAGTAGCTGTGTCTTCACATGGATGGTCAAATGTGCAACAATTCATTCACATTCCTAGTGGTCGGTGTCCTTCATGGAGTGCATAGAGGGTTATCCTGTATGAAGAACCATCTGAAGGATGCATTCAAGGGGACACAGTATGCATAACTCACATTTAGCATCTTTTAGTGCTGCTATGTGGGTCTCTACTGCCTCTCCAAATACTCCAAACATTAAAAAAAACATGTCCATATTTTTTGTCAATGTTCGGTTTCAGGAATTATGTGCCTAAAGTTAGTCGCTTCAAAAATTCCCCATTTGTGACATCACAAACATTTGCATAGAACAACCTCTCACCTCTGCAGGCTGGAGGAGCAACGGCACTACTTTGAGACATTCCCAGATCTTCTCAGCTTGGATGGGTGGGCGTGGCCAGCTCTCGCTTGTTTCCTTAAAGTGACAGATCCCTGAAAAGGCTCATTCTGGAAGGAACTGAAACTGTCAATAATTAAACTGCTAAAATCACTTCACATGAGAGGGATTTGGTGCAAATGTCTCCTTAAACATTTTTGTGTGGAATATTGAACGATTATATCTTTTTAAAGTCACAATATGTCTTTTTTAAGCACTATAGTCATGCTGGTTTAGGTTTGTCTGCATTACCTCCTGAAGCTTTGCTAAATCTTCAGGCTACTGCATTGAGTCCTTTCGCTGGTGGTACTTTAAAATCTCTATGAATTAAACATTTGCTCTAAAAATTCTTACCTTTATTGCTGGTCGCTTGTTGAATAAACAAAAGTTGTTGAAAGTCTCTGATCTATGGCCAAACACACAACAAATCTGTCAGGTTGTATAAAACGTCTTTAAGAAGGAGGTGAAGTGGAGTCGAGTGACTCGCTCCTCACTCTGAAGCATGTCCCACAGCCTGGGCTCCACTTGATGGTCCTAACTTTACTGACGCCACACATCCTGGAGTGGATCTTTGTGTGACGGTTCAGGCAGAGCTCTGCAGCAGCAGGGGGAGTGATGGTGACTGAAATATTTATTACCTTCCATCACTACTACAGCTGCACCGACAACTATATTTCTGTATTTGACAAGTGAAGTAGACAAAAACAGAAAGAGTGAAATGGGCCGCTGGTGAGGTGGGTTTGTTACACAACAACCAAGAGCTGACTGAGATGAATAAAGAGGACAGAGGCTGGAGTGTGGATCCTTTTTCCTTCAGTTGTGTTTATTAGAGCTAAAATTCATGAATAATTGCAGCAAACATGTCATCTACATCCCACAGTCAGCGGATCAGCACTGATGTTACAGTCAGACAACTGAAATATGAGGTCCTATGAAGTTTAGCAGATTTCAGTGTAAGATGAGAATTTTATTTTCTACAAACTTAAATGTGTCATGAGAGATTGAAAAGTACTGTAAAACCTTTGCTCTGCAGAGATTTATTTATACAAAAGATGCACAAACTGAATCTTTTTAATTTTCCACAGCTTTTATTTTTAATTTTCAAATGATTGGTCCATTGCTTTTGATGTTCGACAGGTCCACCATCCAGAGCATCCTTATGTACTGCAACACAGTGGGGTTCTCCCACTGAGGCAGAACGGCAGAAGCTCCAGTGAGTAGTGAGAACAGTAGAGAGGGTCTTCTGCTGCCCCCTCCCTGCCTTGAAGGACATTTATGCCTCCCGCTGCCTCAGTAGAGCTCGGGCAATAACCAGGACCAGCACACATCCGGCCCTCCATTGTTTGACCTGTTGCCCTCTGGCAGGCAACAGGTGGCTCCAAAGCAGGACCAAAAGACTCAGAAACAGCTTTTCCCCCAAACTGTTACGACTCTGAACACACATCTGAGCTGTAGGTGGACACAGAGTCTAGAGATGTGTTTTGATTGGGCTACGGCAATACTTTAAAATGTTGGTGCCTCTTGCTATCTGTTTTTAACAGCTTAATGTTTGAGATTCTTCACCGAGAAACTATTTTTAACTTATTATTTTTGAAAATGACTGGCCACTCTGAGTTTAACATACAGGCTGAATGTGGAAATAGTCTCCTACACCTATCTCCTGCAGCAGCTTTTGATAGAAAATAGACGGTGAAACTTTATAGGATTTGAAAAGCCTGAAAGATTTACTCTCATGGACTCACCCATCTTGATTAATGACGGGGAAGGCTGATGTTGGTTTAGCATCCAGGGAACAGCAGGGAACGTCTCAGCTAGTAGAAGCAAACCGTTAGCATTGACAATGTCACCATGTGGCAGAACTCCTCCAGGCTTGTGTTATTTGCGGAGCTAAAACATCAACGTTGCAGAGCAAACAGAGTCAATGGTAGAGTTGGGTTGCTGTCAGCCAATCAGAAGAGATGTCCAAATATGAGAAAATAAGACTTCAAATCAACTCTGATCTGGAAATCTTTTAGCTCGTGAAACATGCACGCCAGAGCTTTTTTCCACAGAGTATGCCTTAAAAGGATTTCATTCCCATCAGAGAACTCTGCAAATGTATTAAAATATGAGTGAAAGACGTGTTTAAGGAAGGAATGCTGCAAGCATCCAAAGAGATGTACATATTTTATACCTTTCATATACATTTGTTATAAACCAGACCTACTGGCTGAATTCTTAGTTATTAAAGTTTCCCAGCTTATCTTGGCCTGACCTTGACTCTAGGGACTCTCAGCCTGAATCTGGACATCAACTCGAAATGCAGAGAAAACTCTCAGGGAAGGTTGCCAGGAAGGGCCAAGCTCTGGAACACAGTTTAGCTGCTTGTACATGTGCTCTTTGGGGTTTAACTCCCTCCTGACAACATTTTTTTATACCACTAATAATCCTCATAAGGTTTGAAGAGCTAAATAACTGTTTTCCTGATCTTTTCATCATTGGCCACCAAGGAATAAGAATAAAACATGACAGATGTCTCAGTGGTGTTCTGACTTCCTGCAAAGATCAGATAAAATGGGAACACAAGATTCAAGTACAATTGCAGGCAAATTGGGGTTAGAACACCTCCATCAGCATCATGGCATCGTGAAGGTTTCAACTTTCATGTCCCCGCTCATCCATCCTCATGCGCTTCATATCAGCACAGCAACAACCCCACATTGATCCCACCTCTTAGTCTTGGTACTCTTTGTAGGGACTAAAATGCATTCTGTCTATTATTAATATTATTTAAAAAAACTACACAGAGCACATTTGAATGCATGCCAATACGGAAGCATGGACTAAACTAATCAGGCGAGGCATATGAAGCTAAACTGCTCCACCAGTGAGAGTAAAACTGTAAGGCTTGTCTTCGAAACTCAGATATCAATTCTTATTGCTTTACAGTCGGACAGCACACGGGAAAAAAATAAAAATAAAAATAAGGAAATCTACTATACTAAAATGTTCGTTATGTGTTAATGTTTGACTAAAAGGCCAGAAATAGTTTATTTACAATATTTTTTCCATAGACTATGAAATATACTATATAATATGTTTTCATGATTCATACCATACTTTATATTTTAAATTTTACCATCCAAAATGAAATAATACAAAGTTTAATCTGTTAAGGTTAACTAATACATCCAGTATATAACAAAAAGTATTTCTATTTCTAATATTGTCACGGTCGCCCCCTCCCGGCGTCCTACAGTATACCACCTGACCCCAACTCCTGGACTCAAATTCCCTGGATGCCCTCTCACCAGATTTCCTGTTTCGCTATCACGGCAGTCCCTCTCCTCATGATTCACACTGGGTGTTTCTCAATGCCAAGGAACCTTGCCTCGACTGCCCCGGTTGCCTAGGAGATACGTCATCAGAAACCGCTAAGGCATGTTCCAATGTTCATGTTCTACTGAGGTGTCTGTTCTCCATTTGTTAGCCTTTTAGCTAGCTGAACAAGGGTACACAGGAGGTGTAGCAAGGCGATATATTGATAGGCCAGGTGTCTTGACATTGAGAAACACCCTCAGTCTTCATTCCAGCAAATCTACCTCTCACGGATTCCACTCTGAACCCAAACCTACGACCTTGGATCTGCCGCGTGTTCTCGAACAGCTTCCAGTTCTGCGCTGCGGTTCCTAGACCAAACCACGTGTCTGTTAGACCCAGCGTCAGTCACTCAGCGTTTGGGTCGTACTCCACGCTACCGCTGAACTCTTGCTAGCCAAACTCAGTCCTGCTTAACCATCACAAATATAAATAAATACAGTAAATGTTAAAGATGAAACAGCCTGTAGACAATAAAAGGTATCTAGCTAATATTTTTGAAGGCCTCTTTGTGCCTCAGCACTAAATAGTTTATGAACCAGAACAGGTACGAGGGCGGTGGTGGAGCCCTGTTGAAAAAAACAAAACTTGATTTTGATCTTAAAGTATTCATGTTGTCATTTACTTGTTTTTAAATTAGTAAGTATGTATGTGAGTTGTGAACAAAGGACTCCATGAATCTTGGCTTGAGTCTTAAGTGCAAAAACAGACAGAACTTTCCAGCCCAATAGGAATTAATATTCAGAGAACCAGTGATTGGTAGAAGGAGACGAATGAACTTCTCATCCATTCTCCCTCTCGGTGGATGGAAGTACAGCATCGGGTACTCTGGATCTGTCAACCGTTGACCACTGGACATTTCACCCACTTACTTCAATTTTTTTAACTGTTGTGTGACTGTGTACTCTTTCTTTCCCACGTGAGTCACCACTCATGGTTTGTGAGAGCATGCACTTTCAGGGGATTTTTCCCAATTAGATTTCTGAGAACACAAAATGAAGTTTATCATGTAAACATCTCTGTAAGACGACCCTGTGCTACAAATAAAGGCATTTACACAAAAACAGCTGTGATAGTTGAAAACAAAAGTTAAATGTTGCCGGAGCAGGGAACGTTATCAGATCTGCGATTTATTTCGAATAAAAACAGGAAACTTTTTTTAATCAAAGTTTTTAAGTGTTTTATTTTCTTAGTAGGAAAGACGGGATCATCAGTTTTTATCTTGTTGTAGTGTAAAACCTTTTGAGCTCTTGTGGACGTAGTCTAGGAAACACAAATCCCAGATTTTCTTGTCTTCACTACATCATCTCACAGGCTTTAATCCTACATGTGGAAAACCACAACAAAGCCCCTGCATGTCCTTTCCGGTGATGCCGTCTCATTCTTATGTGATCTGTCGAGCGTCACGTTTGGCAGCCCAGCCTTGATTCATCAAGCGTTCATAATTTATAAAACCTACTGGGCCTGCGTTCAGCTGGCGTAGCTCCACACAACTGCATCAACATGTGGGAGCAACAAACGAACACATTGTTATTACTGTGAAACAATAGCGTAATGGGACAAGAAGCATCTCATGGTGAGCTAAAAAGTTGTGATGAATGTATCTTGTTTCTCAGGCCGGGTCCTCGTTGTTTCTGTTCTGAACATTCAAACATAAACCTTGAGATGACTGACGTTAGAGTAAGTACTGCTCTAAAGACATCAAGCTAAACGTTGGTGTCAAATTAGCTAAGAGTCACACAAACATTGTGTTAGGCTGTTTGTTCCATATTCAGCCTTTAAATATTACAATCATAATAATAAAAAGCAATATTATTTAAAAATAAAACCTGAACGGGGTGTTTAGAGGTGTGCAGAATGAAGGTGCAGTATTTGCTTTAAAAGCTATACTTTAATTTAAAAATATCAAATTTTTATTTTGATGACACAACACTGGGTTTATGTTTACGTCTACCAGCCAATAGAGGGCACCGTTGCAGGTTTCCAAACAGTCCGCTCGGCACAGCAAGTCTGGCCCTGTGGAAAATGGCGGACTCTGCAAGTCAAGCGGCAGCTTCTGAGCCCAGAAGATGTCTTATCTTTCTCATTCAAGGAGTGGCCAAGATCTCAAACCAGAGTGAGTTTAGGTGAAGCCTACAACAGATGGACCCAAATAAAAAAAAATCACCTATCGTCAGTGAACCTGGCATCCCGACAGCTGGAAACTTTGTTCTATTGTTGCAGCTACGACCTCCAGAGGTGGAAAGTAACGAATTACATTTACACACTTTACTGTAATTGAGCAGCTTTTTTGTATATTTATACTTTTTAAGTCGTTTTTAAAATCTGTACGTTTACTTTTACTTGAGTATGTTTTTAAAAAAAGAATTGTAATTCACTACATTTTAAATCATATCCGTTACTGAGTAAAAATAAATTGTAGGCTTAATAAATTAAAAATAGTACGTGTAGCAGCATCGGAACAGAAAGAGACACCCGCATGAGCGTCGCATCTAAGGGGGGGATGTAATATGAGCAGTGTGTGTGTGTGTGTGTGTGTGTGTGTGTGTGTGTGTGTGTGTGTGTGTGTGTGTGTGTGTGTGTGTGTGTGTGTGTGTGTGTGTTACACATATAGGACTGCATGAGACAGCATGGTTTCATCAAACCATGCATCTTATTTCTTGGCTGAAGTAATGGCTCAGGAAGAAAACTTATATTTCATAAATAATGACATCTCTGCAGTGTTTATAATAATATTTTATCTTATATTGTACCAATCTTTGGTCTGGGAGGTGTAACTTGTCATGATACAAACCTTTTAAAACATGTTTAAGTGTTACAAGAGGAGATAAATGCATGAATTTAAAGTTCATGTTTGGAGACCAACCTTCACAGTTTGGAGACTCACGCTGGTGAGGAGACACCATTAGTTCTAGTAACACCTGGGCTACCAAGGCTTATTCTGACAGGATGGACATTATGAGAGCCTTAAGGATTCCAGTTGGATGATTGGAGGATTATTTAGGAGGATTGGAATGAACAAACTGATTTCAGTGGTGAAGGGTTAAAGGTATTGGCTCGGCATTAAAATTGTAGAAATGCAAAATAGGCTCTTGCTTTTGTGAGGTAAAAAGCAGTTCAAGCTCCAGTTAAAATGTCCCAGATAAAAGAAGGTCCTTAAAAGCTTGCTTGGGCTAAAATCGGTTAAAACCACTCATCTTTAAAAAAAAGAGATTAAAAGGAAAATAAAAGGTGTAGAAAACTATTAAAACCGTGTTTAGGCCAGAGTTGAGCGTGGACCGTGACAGCAGCGTCCTGCTCTTCTTTAGATCAGTGGTTCTCATCAGTCTACGTGACAAGCTAATCAGCCATACACTTATACACATGACGAGATAATAAAGTGAAAGTAATTTCATGCACATAGATATGTTCTTACCCACACAATCATAATATGAGAATATTTAGAACAGAACTCACTTCCTGAGTGATTCAGCTCGAGATCAGTTCAGTTCAGTTCAAGTACACCTTCGGAGTGGCCAAACCTGAAGGGGCTTTGAACCATCAAGGCTTTCGACAAGCCAAAAGCTGCCTGCAGCGACACAGAAACTTGCTCCTTTAGCTATTCAGAAACAGCTGTTCTAGACGCAAACTATTTCGTTTATCTGTTGTGACTTGGGAGGCATCCTAGGACTGACTTGGTCCCATCAAGGTTTTCCTACGAGCAACGTGCATTGGGGTCAACGACTCCTTGACATCTCGGATCCAAACAGGGTCTCCATGAGCGAGAATGTAGGCACGACATGAATTGCGTCTGATGCCGTTTTGATAAATCAATTCTTCAGCTTATAACAACCACAAATTCTTTTCACACCCAGAACTCGGTTTCTTCTAGATCCAAGGTTCTGATAAACATCACACACCATTCCATCATCACACCTCACATTCCATCCACTCATATTCATCCATCACATAACGTTGTTTATAGCTGGTCATGTTTTATAATTTTTTTAGAAAATAAATTCCTTATTTTTATAAACTTGACTCAGTCGGAATAAATACGAAGTGTGTTATGATCACTGAAAAAGCAAAGAATCCTAATTCTTCTGATTAACATTCAAAGATCAATCACGTTGATGTATTATATTCATATAGAATATCACATCTTATTGGTCATAAGTAACGGTAGTATATTGAGCTTAAAAGTGTAGCGACATGAATGGCCTCATATTTGTGACCCAAAGGTCACACTTCCCCAGCTGGGTCAAGCTGTAACTTTTGTTCCACAGATCAGGAGCCGTGCAGTCTGCTAAACATCATCTTTATCTGTCTGCTGTTCCGTCCCAAGATGAAGGACACTTCAAGATTTTTAAATAATAATTTTAATAAACAGTTTTTACTGTTTATTATAATCATATAATAACCATCATAAATAATCATCATGGTTCAGTATAAATGTATTTAATTACTGAAATGACGTATTATTTTTTGGGTTAATAATAATTATTATTTATGATAATCAGTAATGTGTGATCAGTAACCAGAAGGTCATTGGCACGTTTACACATCATGCAGGACTGAAGCTTTTTGAAAAAAAGCTTTTTGACGCTGAGAGGGCGTGTTCTGAGGTTTTGTTAAAACCAAATCCCCGCAGCTGAAGTTCAGTTCTTGAACCAACCAGAGGACGAGGGTCGGACGCCTGAATCCTCACTAAGCGTTCTGTCACGCCGATAGAATTGCTCCGAATAGACGCACCTGTAACCAGCTGACGCAAAACTCCTTCAGAGTTATTGATTTTGAGACGCAAATAGTTTCATCAGTCGTTGTGACCCGGAGACATCTCAGGACCGATTTGAGTCGCACTAAGGTCCTTCTACCAACCTCGTGCTCGGAGGAAACCAACTCCACCTGACATCTCGGATCCACAGAGGGTCTCCTGAACTGGGTGAGGTAGACACTGTCTGACAGATGGCGTCTGTATGCTGTTATCTCTAAGAAACATCAGCTAGCTGCAAAACACTATCTTTCACCCAGAACGGGTTTCTCTCTCTGAAAGAAATCTTCTGGGATATCATCCACGCATCCAAACCTCACATTTCATTTTAGCTTTTCATTCAGACACAGGTTTGCTGTTAATAACAAGTTTAATATCAAGCTGTTACAAATTGTCAGTTACAAATTGTCATTTTCAAATTGTCATCTTTAAAATTCTTAGTAATTAATTCTTAATTTTATTAAACCTGACTCTTCTTTGAAATGAAACAGAAAGGTGTATATTTGGTTATTGAATAAGCAAAGATTCCATTAAGTCTTATGTTTAATAAATAAACTTTTGCTATTAATTTAAATATCTTAAATTAAAAAAATAATCTTTGGATTAAATATAGACCAAGCCTGTTGGCGTATGAACTTCTATCGATTATATTAATATCCTAGATATTTATATATGATTCATTTGCTAACTTGTTTGATCTTCTTCAGAATCTAACAAAGCTGATAGCAAACAGCGTTAATTCTAGTGTATGTAGTTTAACCACGCTACAAAAGCAACATCTTATACCCTCTTACACATTCAATTTGTTTTGTGTAATTTGTGAGTCAAATAAAAACTCAAAATTGTAGCTGTCAAAACAGTTATCCATACAAAATTCAAATCTAAAAAGTCTCAAATTGTGTAAAATATTAAAATTGTAAAAAAATAAAAACACAATTCACCAACTCAACTGGTGGTTTCCTGTATTTCAGTCAGATTATCATGAGTTAAAACATTCTCATTGCTCCCTTGTATAATTCCAGTAATTACCCTAGACCATTTCCATGTTTCACAGCTGCAAAACGATGATCCATGATGAGCTGTACTCTTGAGATGGTCCACTCAGACTGATGCACCAATGCATGGTGTACTTATGCATTCCTGAGCTTCTAACATAAAACAACAGTGTTTGTTTTTCTCCTCGGCTTATTTCACATTTATAGGTGAAATTGGCTAAAATCAAAGTGCAGCACATTTTATGGATGTACCATCGACTCGAGCCCTTCTCCACAATCAGGACATGATTTTGTTGTTAGTTTCCAACTGCTGAGGGTCCAAATTATTCCCAGTAAATTTGAGGTTCTTTTGCATGCAGCGGTTTTAAATTAGTGGGCTTCTGGCCTTGGTTGCTGTTGTCCACAAATCACGGTTTATAATTCCAGTTCTTAGCTGCTCATTTAGGGATCAGATATTTAAAACTTGGGCAATAAATTCTTTTAAAAGCCTGATGTGTGTTTTGAAATGTTCCCAAATTTAAATTCCAAGCAAATGCCCAGCAGAACTAATTCACTTTATTCCAGTTAAACTCTCATTTAGAGCATTGCTAAATGACTTCATCCCTCATGCATTAAAAACATCATCTTGAAAAGCATCATGTTGTCGGGACCTCCAGCAATGACAGAAAAAGTTGTAGGTTTGCATGATCTTCATTGGAACCAGAAAACTAGCCTCTCAGCGAAACAAATAACCCTAACCAGATTAAACAAAGATTTAATTTTATTGGTAGATTAACACCTTTGTAGTTTTATTTTACTGGGATCTCTACGGACACAAAAACAAAGTGCCAGACCACCCAAAGCCTTTAGACCAGGCTCAGTCCTGCACTGCACCTTTAAAAGACGTTTGATTGATGCCTTATTTTCCTTTGCCTGAGTTTTTCCTTTTGATCCAAATTAAAGTGTGTAGAATAAATCTCAGAACCGTATACCAACCCTACTTCTACCCACTTTTTGGTACTTGCTCTCCAATAAAGACACACATGTTTCTGTTAAGTCTTTCTTCATACTGGGACCTTAAAACCACATGATTAGAGTAAATGGAATATGAAACCCCAGATTTGGGTCTGATGTAGAACTCGGAGGCAGCGTTATGTATCGGCTGTGCTGAAGCAGGGCCTGAACAACATGACTTTTTCTGCTCGGTTTGAACACACAACCTGTTGAAAGACAACCACACTTGTAACATTTGCTAAAATATTTGTTTTCTTTGAATCTCTACAGGTTATCTTCAAAATGTGACAAAATATGAATAATTTCCAACAACGTTTTTTTCTGAAAACTCCCAGAACCAGCCTTTATCTTCCTTTAGCTAAATCAAAAGCATGTGGTTTTGTTCATTGTGGTTTAAATTCTGTGTTTAGTTGCAGAAACACAGAGACACCATATCGGTTTTGTTTTAGTGCCAGAGTTTTGATAGTGTTTGATATCCAAATTATTCTGGATTAGTCTATTAAAAAAGAAAAGATTAAACATTTGTAAATGCATTACAACTGTTTTCTTTACCTATTGGATTTCGGCGAGGTGGGCTGGCAGCAGCAGGAGTATCCGTGATGCAATCCAAGTCTGTCTGAGTGTCGTCACGAAAGTCCCTGCCTCAAAGTAGGAGCTAAAATGGTTCTAAGAACCAAAGGGACAGGTTCCTAGTTCCTAGTTGTCTGAATGCGTGCAAAAAGGGGCTGGTTCCTGGAAATGTTACAGGAACTATAAAAGGTTCCTACAGTCCAAAAGCACCTTTTGAAACTGTTGATCATCACCTGCTACTGGATAGGCTGAGAGACTGGGTAGGCCTATCAGGAACTGCTCTGGAGTGGTTCTCCTCATATCTGTCTGAGCGTCCCTTCTCTGTGGCCGTCTCCAAGTTTCGGTACTCCCTCACCCATGATGTACCACAAGGTTTTGTGCTGGGGCCTCTACTTTTCTTTCTGTATCTGCTTCCTCTCCAGCACATCCTGAGCTCCTTTAAAGGAATCTCTTACCATCTTTATGCAGATGACATCCAACTGTACATCTCTATTACAGTTTTCTTCGATTGCTAAAACGCGTTTTTCAAAACTGTACGTTTCTTTCAAAACTGCACACACAAAACCCCAAACATCACACACAAATTGCTAAACCCTGGCATCCCTTTGCAAAACAACTCTGCCATCAAATCTCGTAACATGTTCACAAAATTGAACACGTGTTGTCATTTGGTAAACACAGCCATATTTTCACATGACACACGCATACCATTCAATGAATAAACACAAGTAGCTTTTGGCTGAACACTTCCAAGCATGGAAAGAACACTGAAGAGCAAAACTGAAAACACAATTAGAGAAATGTTTATGTTTATTCATTTGGCAGACACTTTTATCCAAAGCGACTTACAATTTATAACCTATAGGGCTTGTTGTGATCTGTGGGGAAACCGGAGTACCCGGAGGAAACCCACGCATGCATGGGGAGAACACGCAACTCCACGCAGAAAGGGCCGAGTTTCGAACCTGCAACCTTCGTGCTGTGAGGCAACAGTGCTAACCACTGCGCCACCATGGAGCACACTGAATCTATTACAATGCCCACTTCTCTCATAGACAAACATTGGACATCACACAAATTTTGAGACAAAACATTTTATTTTAAAAATGAAGATATTAAACAGTTTTTAAACCTTCTCTCTCTAGTTAACCCTCAAATATATTTCCCTTCAAAGGTCAAAGGTCAGAGTTCAGCAGTCTGACCATTCCTTTTGGCCAAAAGGGAGGGTTAACCCTAAGGTCCTAGAGTCAGTGTCTTCATTCTTTGATGTTTTAAATCTAAAACTTTTCAGGAATCTGATCTCTGTTCACAAACTCAGAAATTGTGTTTTTGTTTGTTTTAACACGAGAAAATCAACATTTAGGAGATGCTGCAGTCGTAGCTAATGTAATGGGACCTGTAATGCAGACCTGCTCCCAGAGAGAGCTGGACATGATGGTATAATCTGAACCCGTGTCCATGAGAGCCTCCCAGTCCAGTACCCCCTCCAGGGTCACCGGGATGTGAGGTTTATTCGTAGGACCACGTCGGGTGATACTGCAGAGAACTCTTCGTGGAAGTTTGATCGGTGAGCTCGGTTTGCTAGGTCTGGTTTCAAGTTCTGTGGTACTAGAGTACTAGCGCCGATAGAAGCAACCACAGGAGGTCTCACCGAGACCTCAGGTGTCGATGAATGCACCGTTGTGGCAGGTGTCGCCTTTGCAAGACCTGCCTCTACAGCCGAGCGACAGGCAGGTTGAGGAGGTTCTACCGCAGTAATGCACAGAACCGACTCACGTACCTTGGAATCTTCAACAGGTCAATTAATATTTCTCCCAGTGTGCAAATTTTGTCTGGAGATCGACTCCCAGAATCAGCTCTCTGCCTTGGGGCAGGACTGTAGTCCTTGCAAGGGTTACGCGGTGATGTTTGGCCCGAAGGAGTGCGTCTCTCGCTTGGGCGAGGTAACTCCCTCCTGTAGGAGCCTGGCGAACCCCCTTTTTCTCTGAAAGAAACATGATGTTTATCGCATCCTGGTCGTGGTGTCTTAGGGTCCCCTCCACGAGCTGGTGGAAGGGTCCGGGGTCTGTTTGGGTTTTGAGGCCTGTTGTTTGGAAAGCCTTTTTTGCTTGGGGTTGTTATCAGGTTTTTGGACCTGTGGTTTGGGTCCAGCTCTTTGGTTTTTATATTTATGAGTTCCGGATGCAGCACCCTCGAGTCGCAGCGAGGTCTTTTCCTCCACCGCCAGAACTGATGGACTGCTCGAACTCTTACTGGTTTTACCAAATTGTGTAAAGCCACAGCTCACCATTCTTCTGAGCTCATCCATGGGTGTGGTTTTAGGATCCACTGTACCCATGTATGGGCTATACTGGGCATGTAGGTTCTCAAGGAATAGTCCCTTAAACCTTTTTCCTCTTCCATCCCGTCCTTGCATTCCGTACCAAAGTATGCATTGAAGAGACGTTGATAGAAGACTTGTGGGTCTTCAGTACGACCCTGTTTGACTGACAAAGCTAGCTGTATGCCAGCTTCCTGTGAATTGTAGGTTTACTCTTTTCGAACCGCAGCTTCCAGCTTTTTGTAATCGTTCGCGATTAAATTACGCTTGCGATCAATAAGCGAACCCACACCATCGGAGGTCAACCTTATCAGAAAGATCTTGTCCTCCAGGGTCATTCCTGGACATCGCCGAAAGTGATGTCGGAGGTCGCTCAGGTATCCGTCAACCGGGTATGACTTACCTGGTTGAGGGCTGAACTTCTTGACGCTCCGAGACATCCTGTAGATGTCAGCTATGGGCACAGGTGTGGTCGGTTGAGCTAGCTGAGGCAGGTAAGGATGGACTGGCTGAGGAGCCGGGTACAGGTGGGCTGGCTGAGGGTAGCCAGAATAAAGGGCTGGTGGTGGGAACGGATGAGTCTGCTGAGGAGCCGGGTAGCCCGAATGAGGGGCTAGAGGTGGCCCATACTGGCTTGGCTGAAAAGGTGGAGGTAAATGTCCCCTTCCTGCATCAGCAGATGCACTTCCACCCGCCGGTGGAACAGCACCTAAAGCATCAGCCGGAGGAGGAGGTGGTGTGAAATGTCTTCTTCCTGCTGCAGCAGCTGCACCTCCCCCAACCACACAGGTGGAGCAGTCACTGCAACAGCCGGAGGAGGAGGTGGTGGAGGAGATGGTGGAGGAGATCACTGGTGTGACTCCTGTTTTAGTCCTGTGAGTTCAGACATCCTTGATCGTAAAAACTCCAGTTCCGTTTGTCGGTTTTCTATCTTAGCTTTAAGCAGATTTGCTTCATATTTTAATTCTAATTTCTCCATTTCCAAGTTGGTAATGTTGTCTTCCAGCTGAATCTTTTCATCTAACACTTTATTAGTCTTTGCCACAGCTAATGATAGCTGGTCTTGGACTTCGGTTAGTTGTTGTTGAGCCTCGCTCAGCTTCTCCTCAGCGTCAGAACCACTTGTTTCACCTTTTTGCTGTTCAAGAAAAGCATGCACCTTACCTTGTGTCTCCATATGAGCAGTTACCTCCCTGTCCCAGAGATGAGCTAACAACACTGCGAACTCCACCAGGGACTCTGTGCGGGCATTTCACCTAAGAGGTTTCCTTGAGGTGGGGAGACTTCTAATGTTAGTTTGCAATAGTTTCATCAGGTCATCAGCTTGGTGTTCCTGCAAACCTTCAGCATAGCCGTGCTCAGACAAGCTTGACTGTCCTAGCACAGACTCCACTGCATCAATCACCTGTCTTCCCAGTGAGTTAAAGGTTAATACCTCTCCTTCAGACATTTTTTTTAAATAAAAATGACTGTTTCATCAAAATGAATGTAATGAACAAAAAATCTGCGAGATGGCGGCGGAGCGCCATTGGTGGGTGCGGGCGGGGTGTTGACGTCACCGTGTGTTGGCCCGGTTACCCAAAATGGCGGCGGCCGATGACGTCACCGAAAAGCTTTAAACACAAAAGTGAATAAAACACTGCTAAAACTGCACAAACGAGTTCGGCGTTTTACTCTTACGCGTAGCGGATTTTGGTATGCAGAAACGCTGCGTCGAAATCGCTTGATAGGTTGTCGGCACGCATATACCGCTGTCTTACCGGGAAGCTACTAGTTAGCACTGTTATGCTAAACTAGCACAGGCCTGGAGCGACCAGGTTTTAAAGCCCGAGCACTAAACGTTCGTGAGTGTTGTCGTTATTCGGACTATAGCGTTTGCACTTCGTGTATGCAGAGAAGCTCTTCCGTGTCAAACTTTAGTTATTAGCGGTTTAATGCTAGCAAGCTCGACCGGGTTTGGTAGTAGGGGATCAGGCGGCTAACGATGGAAGCGAACTTCCAGCGGGGATATTTCTATCTCCTGTTACACAATAAATTGTACACAGTGCCACGTACACTAGAGAAAGAACATGAAAATAAACAGTATTCACCTTCCAAGACAGGGGAAACCTTTCAGTGCAAGGCCCAAAATGGCCTCTATATGCCACGTCAGCCTTAGGGTGGTTTGAAATGAAACAACGCCTCCTGTGGAGGGTGACTGACGCCAACCCCCCTTTACTTTAATGGAGATGCTACTCTCTAGTGGCTGAATTTGAGATTGCCTCGTTTCAAACTAGAACATCAACTTTTTTTTTTTGTTTTAGATGGTTTAAAGAGTTCAAATATGTCTCAAACTTGACACAAAGTGTTTTAAAAATGTATAAATATCTGCCAAAGGCTCGGCCATTATCGTAATGGATGATAAAGAGTTACATTTTAATTAATGACCAGAGATATTAATGATCCATATCTAGTATGGACCCCATCTCTGGACACTGGGCTTTTTAAATCAGAAGGGTGGTTCTTTTTATTACAGGGAAATTTAATACACTTTGCATGAACTGAGAGACAAGAGAAGAGAGACCTCCAAACGTTTAAGCAAAATTTATTATCTAAATGATTTTTAAACTATTTTACAGGACTAACTCTCTAGTGATGGATGCTCATGGAATGAATGTGAGGTGGAGTGTGTGTTGGTGCGATGTCGGATCAGAACCTCCGTTCTGGAGAAGCGAGTCTGAGTGGGAGATGATGTTTTGCTCCTAACTGATCAACGTTTGAACCGTGGTCAGAAAACAACATGAGACACTATCTGTGCCGTTCTACATTACCAGTCAGTGAGACCTCCATCTTAGATCAGGCTGCCAGGTTCACGACCTTCCAATGGTACTGGAGCCGATGAAACAGCGTCCTCAGCACGTCAAACCAGTCTTTGGATAGTCTCCAGGTAAAAAGCAGCAGGTGTTTCACAGCGTCAAAGGGACCCCCTTTGGGTCAGCGAGTTCAGCTTTTATTCTGAAGGAACTGTTGTTTTGTTGATAACAACGACAGGATTTCCCAGCTTGGCAGTTCTCACCTAAATAGTAAAAAGTACAGGTGGCTGGTCCGTACTTCACTTAGCGATGAACTTCAGGGGATCTTGAGAGCTGGCTGAATACTGAACTCAAAATGGCGTTGTTCTGTTTTATTAATCTTGATGTTTACGATTCTGGACGAATCACAGCTGACAGATTAAATAAACACCACAGAGACTCTGCCACGCTTCAGAGTGAAGGTTCTGATTGGATTTGCGACTGGAATGTGTCATGATTATTTATCTTGTGTATCAGGTGACTAGTGGCTAGAATGCATCATTTACTTATCAAAACATTAATCATAACATTGTGATTTCACAGATCGGTCACATGGTTATTATTGACTAACAGTTGTTTTGATTAGCTTTATTAAAATAGAGTTCTTTGATTAATTAAAAGAAAAGAGTTCATTCTTCGTTCTTCTGTCTTCACTGCTGGAATGGAAACAGATTAGAAGTGAATGCATGACCTTGAGGCTGTTTCATGCACACTGACACTGTGTCAAAAAGAGACAGCTGTTAGAGGGGAGAAATGGCTCCTTCATCATTATACACTAAAATGTTTATTTTATTAAAGTTTATGCAAATAAATACATGCATTTAAAACTGGCATATTATTATTCTAATAAACTGTTCAAAGTTATTTATAAAAATGATTTGCAACATTGTTTAAGTTTTGCATCATCATGGTAAAAAACTGCAGTAATTTAAAGAATACAAAACTCATTTAAGCTTACAAGATTTAGTAAAATCTCTGTTTCCTTTAGATTTTTATAATTTCCTTAAATGTTTAGTTTTAGAGATATTTTCAAATTTCAATTCTGAACCATGAGCAGAGGTTTGAATTTCCTCACATGGCCAGTGGCACAGATTTATAACAAATATAAAACCATTTCCAATCTGAAACAATATGTGCTGAAGGTATTTGTCAAACAAATAAAATGTTTAAAAATGTTTATTTTGATAAACCAAAGCTCCCAGCATCAGCTGCAAGATGACCCACACACTTGTGAGCGAAATCACTGATTCAATTCGATTTTCCAAATACCACATTCAAAACCCACATTTATAATATCATAAAACAGAAACCTGTTTATGGAAGAAGAAAAACTTTCAAAACAGCAAAATATTCATTGTTTTAAGTTCTGTTTTCCCCCACAGAACTGGATCCTCACAACAATTTTGTTTGTGATTCATATTGTTTGGTTAGTACGGCTCTTTGTTTCCATCCATCACCAAACACATCTTAATCCATCCTGACTTCTGCTTTTTCCAAAGCAGAGCTGGAAAACCAACAACCAGGAGAATCTCCTTCCAGATTGTTCCGCATATTCCTTAAACCAGTAGGGGGTCTGTCTGCACCCCCCCCCCCCCCCCCCCCCCACACACACACACACACACACACACACACGCACCACCACCACCACCCCCACCCCACCCCACCCACCACCATCACCCCCACCACCCCCACCCCCAGGGGTACCCACAAGATTGTCACTGTAGAGATAGTGAGGTTATCAAGACTATATATGTAAAAATGCAGGGATAGGAGTAGATATTCTGCTGGGGTGGGGCTGGGTTGGTGCCCTCGGACTCCGTGAGGCTCTGTGATGCTGCTGCTTTGGGCAATGGTAAGATGGGCTGGGGTCTCCATGCCCTGGGTGGCATTTTGGCAACAGAGGTGCCTATTGGGGCCAGTGAGGGAGCTGGCTCCCTGGAGGGCTTAAGTCCAACCAGCCGTTCCTCCCCATCCCCACACATTTTTCTCCTCCTGCTCCCTCACATCATCACACAAACATGCACATAGGACCTTGGGGGGTGGACAAGTCAGGGGGTGCGGGTATGGACTCCATTTCTGCATTCCTGTGGGAACCAGCCCCCAATTTTATTTGCACCTTAAACACTTCCACCAACGGCATTCCACGCAAACACACACTTAGGGCCTTGGGAGTGAGCACATTCAATGACATTTGGCAAGGGGATCTTTCAGCCTCATCCCGAGTGCCGGTGCCCACTACCAATTTTAAACTGCACTTAGACACTGAGGGCTGTGGGTGCAAGTGGGGTGGTGTGGTGGCATCATCTGGCGTAGGCCAGACGTTGCCCGCACTGTCCACTCACCTCAGCCATGGAATACACCTCATCAACACGCACTAACACTATATTGCAGCAGGCGGAGGGAGAGTAGGGGTCGTAACACACCTCTGTTGTTGCTTGGCTTCCCAGGGCTGGAGGCTAGGAGGGAGATCTGGCCATCTGGTTGGGGTCTGGGGTGGTGGGTTGCTTTGCTCAGCGTTGGGTGGGGGAGCCTGCTCATCAGCACCCCAGCAGAAAGGGTCGAACTCTGGGAACCAGTAATGGTTGTACCCCTTGTGCAGCAGTACCGGGACCAGAGTGAATAGGGTGTGTATGGGGAGCATGAGTGGGTGACCCACATGCATTTTTGTAAGTCGTTGGTTGAATGTGTATGTGCGAGCATGAGGGAGGGAGAGTGTGACTGTGTTTGTGTATGGCTGTATATGTCAGGTGGGGCCTTTGACTCCTCCCTTCTCCTGGGACTTCTTTTGATGCTATACATCTTTGTCGTCGTCCCCCCCCCCCCCCCCCCCTGCCACACCTGGTGTGGAGTGCAGCGCCTTGGTCTACCTGAGTGTTCGTGGCTCCCGGGTCAGGGGGTTTAAAATTTTGGGCGTCTGCCTGATCAATCCCGGTGGCTGCCTGGTGGGATCTGGGTGTCTGGGATCTGCTGGGTCCCCGGCGGGGGTGGTTGCCCCTGGGTACCGGGTCGCTGGGTTCCGGGCTTGGCCGGCTATGCGGTGGGAGGCTGCAGATGGCCCTGTGGGCTTGCCACTGATATCTCCCGGGACTCTGCCAGCTGCTGGTTGTGGCCCCCCGGGGCAATCTTCTGCTCCTCTCGAGGGGGGCAGGGGCTTTTCTGGTAAGAGTCTCCTTGAGGACCCTGCGCTCTGGGGCAGCTCCTGGATCGCTGGGACTTGGAGCTCCCTCCATCTCCTACACATCTTTGGGGAGCAGATCTGTTGCTCCTCACACTCTCTGTTGGACACTCCTATAGAGAAACCTTACATACACAAGCGCGTGTACACACACAGGTGCTCACATGGTGCTCTCATAAGTATGGACTTGGGCACGTTCAACACATGTCTTAAGGCTGTAGTTGGCACTAAATGCACTGTGATTTCTTATCGTGTGATTGTTCAGTAAAACAATGTTGATTTTTTATTTCTTCATCAAGTTGACACAGTGCTTGCTTGCTCCTGTTGTATTGCTGTGTGTCCCTTTTCTGCAGGTCTAGAAGCAGACTCTTGTTCATCATTGATTGTTTATTTTTGTGGAACCCTTCATCATTCATTCCTGTGTCTTGGACACAGAAAAGGGGGTCCACGTGAAAAAAGGTTGGAAACCACTAGACAGTCACATGTTTGGCTCGATTCTGAATCGTTTAACCATCCTAATCCAGGTCATGCTTTCTCAAAAGAAGGCTCAATAAATATAAATAAAACTGGGGTAAACTCTACATCTTGGAGGAGCTAATGTCCTGTCTTTGCTGATCATTTGCCAAATTTAGATCTTTATAACATCTAGTTTTACAAATGTTTGTTATTCTTTATGATTTGGCATCGACTGTTCAGGTCTTTGTCACCTTTGATCACACATGCACCCGTCTAAAAAGTACTTCATCTCCTGTTGGAGGTTTCCCAAGCCAAGAGGGGATGAATAATATCTCCTGCATTGTTCGATGTGGTCTCTACCCAGCTGGTCGCCTCCCTAATGTGTCTGATTTCCTCACTGAATAGATTTTAGAGCGAGTTTACAGACCAAACAAGACTACCTCATTTCCATCGGCTCTGTGGTCTTGTTTGGTCAGTCACACTGAGCTCATGACCTCCAGTGAGAATCAGTATTTTTTTAAACGGTTTAATTATTCGGGGCAGAAACTCGGGGTGGGTCCAGAGCTGATGATACAGTTTGACTCAGCGGCACAAGCCTGAATCAATGCAACACCATTTACGTATCTCCTCGTCCGTTATGGTCCTCCATTTTGAAGGGTGTTCCTGCTCCTAGTGTTCTCCTTATAAGCAAGCAGACATCTCGTTGTGGATTTCCACGTTCCAGCTGATGTTCACAAGGACAAAGCACAAATCGCAAGAGATGGTTTAAAGAGCAGGCTGTGGTGTGAATTACTCATGACTCAGCCAAAAGCGGCACAAACAAATATTTACTGCTGATCAGACAAAAGATGCCAAAGAGGATATTTTACCCTCTGCTTTAAGTGCTAACAGACACACTCGGTTTGTGATGGCTTCGCTGATGGTGGGTTAACGCTTCCTCGGTCATGAGGGAACCACAAAACAGAGAAAAAAAAAGTGGACTGTTGGGTTATTTATTTAAACAGGAAATGCAATAAAGATTATGGTTCAATGACTTTTCTGCAGCTGTGGAGAGGAACTCAGGACAGCAAAATGAGACTTATTGTTATAGAAATAAAAGCACACACAAGCCTGGGTCCACTTATTTCTCTACATCCTTGTCTTCCTCTGAGAAAAAAGTTTTTGCATGTGGAGAAGTATCACATGGATGAAGTGTACGGGTTTACTCAAAAGGAATGTGACAAAGTAACAAAGAAGTTATTAGTCAGTGGAAATGTGGGATAAAATAATTATTTCAGGAAAACACTTTAGACTGATGGTCTACAGTGTGATTGTTGATGTTAACGATGGGACGTTCCTTATGAGATGGAGGGATGGATGGATGGATGGATGGATGGAAGAAAGGGATGTGATAAATGGTTGGATGGGTGGGTGGATGGAAGAAAGGGATGGATTAAATGGATGGATGGGTGGGTGGATGAATAACTGAATTTGCTTCCTCTGAGATGGAGTTAGGGATGGGTGGAAAGATAGATGGATGGTTGGAAGAAAGGGATGGATGGAATAAATGGATGAGTGGGTGGATGGATGGATGGATGGATGAATAACTGAATGGGCTCCCTCTGAGATGGAGGGATGGTCAGACGGATGGATGGAAGAAAGAAAAGGATGGAATAAATGGGTGGGTGGATGGATGGAAGAAAGGGATGGAATAAATAGATGGATGGATGGATAACTGGATTTGCTCCCTCTGAGATGGAGTTAGGGATGGGTGGAAAGATAGATGGATGGTTGGAAGAAAGGGATGGATGGAATAAATGGATGAGTGGGTGGATGGATGGATGGATGGATGAATAACTGAATGGGCTCCCTCTGAGATGGAGGAATGGATGCATGGAAGGAAGAAAGGGATGGGATGGATGGATGGATGGATGGATGGATGGATGGATGGAAGAAAGGGATGGGTGGCTGAATAACTGAATTAGCTAAAATCTTATATAAAAGTAATGATTCGAATGAATTATCATGAAGTTGTGTTTTAGTCACTAACTTTGAGATTTTCAGAATTTTTTATTCCAAACTTGAAACTTATCTATAAAAGAGATATTTTTACTAACTTCTCACTCCTTTGAGCCAACGAAGATCAGTCACCTTTGGTCTAGAGTTCAAATAACACACAAGCATTATAACATGATACTTGTATGATTTAAATCTTGATTTGTGAGAAACTTTCTCAACCAAACATTCTTTTGATAAGAATTCTGGCTCATTCAGTGACATAAAGCAACCAGATATAACTACAAGCCAGGCATCCAGTGGAACAAATAAATATTTCCATTGGATCTCCACCAATATTTTTTTCCTTTATCTGCTTATGTAGGTCAGACTCTGCAGAGTTTTGATTTTTTATTGCTTTCTTTTCACAATTGATGTCTAAAACAAGACTGCCTACAGACCTATTTCCTAGAGCCAGACAGTCAGACGTACATAAGTCGTCATGTGAAAACTGCACTATTCCAACTTTCCACCTCAACAGCTGCATTCTTGGACCAGACAGGGAGAATGAGTTCACATCACCACTCAGCCGGTGGAAAATATTTGTAGTTGCATGGCTAAAATGTCGGCCGTGAAACAAATTCACGGTAAAGTTGAGTTTGTGATCTAGAGTGAAACGCCACGAGGCATCATGGCCACCCACTTTTACACTTACTGTAGCTGCAGGTGTGTGAGCTGGTAATTAATGAAGTGCATGTAAACAGCAGGAACAGAAGACTAATAAGCGACTGTTCTTGGGAATTTTTTAAAGTTCACGCTCATTTACTTCCCGATCTTCTTCTGTTTAATGATAAGGAAGACCTCTAAATTTGCTCAGCATGCTATTATTGTTTCCTGCTCTGGAACAATTTTTCCATGAATAATCACCTAAAGCTATTTACATTCCTTCTTAAATAGTTTTTGTATGCCTTCAAAAGCAGAAAGTTAGGAGATACTGTTCTGCATGTGTGAGAGAGGGTTGATAATCCCTCAACAGCTAATCAGCATTAGCAAATCAGTCATTTTTACAGAAACTGAGCTAAAATCATTTATTATAGTAGCTGAATTCATAACAGAGCAGACTTAGTCAGATAAAAACTCCTGCATTAAAAGCAGTAGATGATTTTGTCTGTGGACAATTAAACAGTTGATCATTATAATAAATTATTCCTAGGTATCAAAGGAAGGTGTGCATATGTGACCAAAGTGTGTCCAAGTGTGAGCACTTAGTTTATCATCATGGCAGTAAGGGATGTGTTTGAACACCTAAAGGCTGCAGCAGCACCAGAACCAGAGCTTTTCTCTACAGACGTTTCCGTGCTGAAGGTGACTCTTGATGGAAGACACATTTTTAATGCTCTAACCATGCTTTAGAAAAGATTTAGCAGAAAACTGTCCAAGGTGGCTGCAGTCTCATTGAATGTTAAATTCAATAAAAGATAAATGTTTCTCTCAGCTACCCGTCAGGTCATTTTGGAGAGCTTCTGTTTTCCAACCTTTCGTTCTTGTTTTGTCTACTTAGTTCATGCTCTCTATTGTAGCCAGAGCTCACGGAATCATGTCCAGTTGGTTAGGACAATAGAATGCTTTTGAGCTTCTCCTTGCGGTGACATAACCCTCCAGGGCACATTTATCACCTTAGAAACCTCAGAATCACACGAAGCAGCTGATTTGATTCATTCTGAAAAGATATGCACTTGACCACTGATGCCAACTCCTTCACACTGGATGGTGGTGCCAGAAATAGGCCAAGATGACATTTCCAGGGTATTCGTGTGTGTACTGGGGTTCAGCAATGTGCATGATGAATCATGCCCAAGGGTTCCAAAGAAATGACCACTGTAACGTCACGAAATGGCCTGATTTTGAGATCCCACAGGTCAAATTCACAGCCAGGTCAACTTATCCCTGGCTATGACAACCTACAATCTTTTCCCCTCACAGGAGTCTGAGAGTCTGCACGTAGTCCCTTTAATCAGAGCCTGCTTCCTTACATCAGCTGGACTGCAGCTCTGAGAGATAATAAAACATAAACAATAACATTCTCCTCCAAGGTCCATCACAGAGGAACTCTTTTAAATAAACTCCTTTATTCCAAGAAAAGGAAGAAAGAAGATTTTATAATTAAGGTAATCATTAAATATTGCTATTTATAATTATATAAAATGAAATGTCCATTGATCTGTTTAATGATACATGTTTAGCATGTTTACTGGATGAGGGCTTCACCATTTGCACACTCACACAAGGACAGAGTAAGTTAAGTTAAGGCATGACACATAAGTTAACCTTTTGCCTAGATTCGGAGTCTCCATCACAGAGGGTGTGTCTCTGAGATGCATGGTAATATCCTCAACGTGCCAACTTTTGGTTGGCTAGTCACGATAACATCAATCCATTAAAATTAGTTTACTCTGGTTTTTCCCTCAGTTCAAAACAGTTCAACAGTTCGAGGGTTCTAGAGAAAAGCTTCAGAACGGCCATCTGAGCGAAAGCCTCTTTAACCAGAAGGATTTTGACACGTTGTCAAAACCTTAAACCTTTTTCGCACCTGCGAAGCTGAAACAACAAGATATTTTCCTGCAGAACAAAGCTGACTCAAAACTCCTTCAGAGTTATTTTTAAGACGCTTGGTTTCATCTATTGTTGTGACCCGGAGACATCTGAGGACTGACGTGACTTTGGTCACATCGAGGTTTCTCCACGAACCAGGTGCAGTGGGGTCGTCGGCTCCTGGACATCTCGGATCCAAACGGGTGAGGTAGAGCACAGCGCGATAGCGTCTGTATGTGGTTCTGATAATAACATCTTTCTAGCTTATTTGCAAACCAAATTCTTTCCATCCAGAACTCCGATTTCTGAGATACGGAGACTCTGAATACGTTATATTCACACAAAAGTTCCAGACACCATCCTTAGTTCCATCCACTAACAGTATAATAGTTTAACCAATTTGTCAAGTCTTAATTGTTTGTGAAATAAATTCTTAAATTTTATAAACCTGACTGTTTCTTGAATCCAACAAAGTGTGTACAACCCATTAATGAATAAAAGAATCCTAGAATCTTCTGACTAAAACAATAAGACCAAGCAGGTGATATTCTAGTTAAATAGAGTATCACCGCTTATTGGTCACAAGTAGTGTTAATAATATAAATAGCTTTTAAAGCAATTTACTTAACCAAACATACTATTTGTCTAACATTACACCATCAAGAAAGAAGAATATTAGGTCCTCTGGAGGTCCATCTGTTTAAGTCTGGTTTATACAGCAGGATTTTTAATCTGTTGGCTGATTATCAAAGCATGGGAGACCCCACACCAGGTGATAAAAATCATGGATATATTAGTTTTTGTCCTACAGTGTGCGGTATGCAGCAACTAAAACTACACTCAAACCAATTTTACACGCAAACATTCTCTTGGTCAGACGGGAAATCTCACAAAATCAAAGTGACTTTGAAGCAAACAAACATGGGGGAAGAGGAGCATGCTGTATGCATCCATCACCTCGCATTGTGGTTGGCTAAAGGTCACATTCCTCAGGCAGTAAGTTGGTTTGTTCCCAAAAGCTGGTGAGATTAAAAAATGGTGAATATAAACCACATTTTCAGACTTGTATACCCTCCCGAACACACACACACACACACACACACACACACACACACACACACACACACACACACACACACACACACACACACACACACACACACACACACCACCTGGTCTCTGGACTGAGAATAAGAAGGAGGAACTCTATTTAAAACTGTTTTTTAGATATCACACTACGTTCACATGTACATCTTCATATTGTCTGACGTGTCACAGTGCCTCTGTTGTTAAACTATAAACTAAAACTTCACTTGAATATCTTTAGCCTGGCCAGATATCCTATTTTACGGCTACCAGCCTGCTCATTGGGATGCAGAAGCCAGGATCACCCAGCCCTGGAGATCAGCCCGACATCGCCCCTCCTCCTCTCTTCCAGGCTGCTGAGGAGCACAGCTGAGCGGAATCCTCCTGATGAGCCACACCTGGGATAAAAAAGCTGTGCCTTCAGCAGTCTGGGAGGCAGCAGTGCAGGGGTTCTGCTGTCCTCCACGCCTCATTTTGTTTTCAACCCCTTCGAGTTGAAGAGTTTCTGTGATACAATTTTATTGACTTTGGTTTTAAAACGCCTTCTGTTCCGGTAAAACTTTTAACATAAGTTTTAACCAGGTGTTTTATGTCAATAGATTGTTTTAGAACTTTTATCAACTTTGTGGATTTTGAAACACCTTCTGTTTTGGTGAAATTTTTAATAATTTTTAACCAGGGGTTTTTAATGTTGTTAACTGCTCTTTTAATGTTAACCTTTTGGAGGTTTTGTTTTTGGAGTTTTTTTTTTTTGTTTTTGTTTTGCATTATCTTAATAATGCTTGCCATCTGTTTGCACTTGATTTTTTAAACTTTTTATAACAATTAAACCCATTTTAACTCCACTGTTGCATTTCTTATGTTGCCTCCTTCACATTTTAACACCCCCTGTAGAGGACGTAACACCTATAAATGTGAAAATAGTCTGCCCACCACCCATTGATAGATCTCAATTGTGGGGCAGAATCTACCGGTGTCTTTCAAACTGTCTCTGCATGCCATTGGAGAATCAACAACATGATGTGCTCACTGCTACGGAAGTCAGTCGGACGGTTCACCATACATCTTAGAAAAAGATGCAAATACTTCCTTTTTCTAAATAAACTCAAGTACTGCTCTTGACTCAAAGAAAAGCCCGAGTCTGAATAGTCCAAAGGTGTTTTCAAAGTGATTCAAATGAGCCATCGCCATCTTTGTTTTGCTCAGTCGCAGTAACATCCTGCCCACCAGACTGATACGAGTGCAGTGATTGGCCAGCAGACTGGCCAGGCTTGCTGAGGTTCCAGTGGAGCGTGGCTATACCGAGAGGCAGAGCAAAATCATTTCCCTTCAGCTGCTGTCTGTCTGGATTGCTAGAATATCTCAGCAATCCCAGAGCACCTCAATGCAGCCTTTTTGGATGCTGTCAATAAAATGATGATTGCCATCTTCCTCTTTGCCTCCATCCTTCCTCTGACATTTATTTATTTATTTAATCAATTTATGCCCACTTCTATCGCTGTGCGTATCCACTGCCCACCGCTACAATACCACTGTGCCACTGGAAGGCAACAAAACAATTTTTCTGTGTCTCTGTTTCGTTCCCAAGAGTCTCAGTTTCCACAGTCACCCATGAAATGCCACCGATGTGCCGGGTCATTTATTTGCAGAGTATTCATAAAGTGTTTTGCATTTTTTTATGGTAGAAAGCGGTCAGGAGTTGGGACCCAAAATCACAAGAGCACATTTCTAGGATGGGTGTAATTAATAAAGCAGGATTTACACATAGCTATGCATAATCAGTGTTTTATATGTTGAACAATTAATTTGTGTAAATATATAATTTTTTTCTTTTTGCGTAGTTGAAGTAATGATTCTTTGAAAATTTGTATAAATGAGGCCCTTGTTGATTATAATCAGGTGTGTTAACCCTCTGGAGGCAGGCGTTGCAGAATTGCAACGTTCAAACCTACCTACCTGGTTACTCCACACACGTGTTTCATGAGCATTTTTTAACTCAGGAGTAACCCTGAAGGACTTAGTTGTTCGTCCTTTTATCACAATTTATTTTGAGCCTGAGAGGGTTAAAGCCAGAGGTGTGGACTCGAGACACATGACTTGGGCTCGAGTCAGACTCGAGTCATTATTTTTAATGACTTCTGACTTGACTTGATAAAATCTATAAAGACTTAAGACTTGACTCAGAATTGAACGCCAACGACTTGCGACTTGAATCGACTTGCATCTGTTGACTTAATGATGACTTGAGCATATTTGATTTTTTAGCACAAAAGTAGCACGACATGGACAAAAATCATCAATCATTCTTTGTTCAGGGTGTGATCTTGCTCTGCTAAATGCAGCAGCACTTTGTTTATAATCAGTTTCTGTTGCACTTTCTTCTTGTTTGAGCAAATAAATGAAGCTTTAAGAAGATTTATTCCTGGAATTTATTATCATCATTAAATTGAAGTTGGGCAGATGACTTGATTATGACTTGAAAATTCAAAGTTAAGGACTTGGACTTGACTTGGACTTCCACATCATTGACTTTGGACTCGACTTGTACTTGGTTGACTTTGACTTGGACTTGACTCGAGACTTGACTGGAAAGACTTGTGACTTACTTGTGACTTGCAAAGCAGTGACTTGGTCGACACCTCTGGTTAAAGCAGGTGGGACCAGGATCCCCCACCTGTGTTTTGGTAAATGGGCACATCTAGATTGTCAGAAGGGGAAGAGCTTGCCAACAATTGGCATAATTACCTTGGAGAGATGACACTTTGCAAGTATTAACACACCACAGTGTTTATATGACAAGGACATTAGAGAAAAGAGGCATATAACTGTATTTGTTTAGGGAATTGCTTTATTTTGGAATAAATATACAGAAGTCAAAGACAAATACAATTTTTTGTGTAAAAAAGTAATAAATTTGTTTTTGCACAGAGCTGAATAAATGTATACATAGTATACAGTACAACTCATGAGTCATTGTTTTCTTTTGCTGTACAAATTGCAAAATCTGATTTAAAAAAATAAAACTTATACTATTTGAACTAATGACTGATCCATCTGGGCTGAACTGTTTAATGTGGCCTCTCAGAAACAAGCAGATAATGGATACCAGCATTACATCAAGACTGTGGAAAGAACAGCTCAGTTTGAGACAGCAGGAATAAAGATATTCTGGAATGGCATGTTTCCTCTGGGCTCTAGTGATTCACTGATAATAAATTATCTGTAGTAACTGTTCCAGAAAGGCTCGACGTAAGAGGCTTCAGAACTGGCTGAAGAATACAAAGCGTGAAGATGAACGATTAAGACCAAGGTGGTGGCTGCAGTGAAGTTTTCATCACATGTTGATGCAAGATTTTAAAAGTAAACACAGCGTGCATGATAGGGGGTGATGTTAATCATGTTTTAAAAATCTGCAGAACAACCTTGATGAGAGCTGATTGAACCTTTTCATTAAGTTACTTCACTCATATTTCTTTTACATTTGCAGTGGTCTCTAGTAGGAATGAAAGCTACTAGATAATTAAGCTCCGGTGCACTTGTTTCAGGAACTAGAAGTGAGCTGAACACCACAGGATTTAGAGTTTTATTTCCTGATATTTAAACATCTCGCTTCTGATTGGATAACAGCAAAGCATCTTTACCACTGTTTGCTCTGAAACGTTGATGTTTTATTTCCACAAATAACTCAAACCTTGGGAAGTTCTGCTGTGTGGTGCAGTTGCTAATGCTAACGGTTAGCTTCTACTAGCGGAGACTATCTCTGCTGTTTCCTGGATGCTAAACCAACAGCCTTCCCCATCGTGAGTCAAGATGGGTGAGTGAATGTTAGTGTGACGCAGATCTGTCAGGCTTTTCTAGTCCTGGAATTTCACTGTCTTTTTTCTATCAGACGTTAATGCAGCAGATAGGTGTAGGAGACTATTTTCATGTTCCGCCTGCACGAAACACTCAGAGTGAATGATTACAGTCATAAATAATCATTAAAAATGGTTAGCATGTTAAAATTTCACCTGACTAAATGAATCTTTTTGTTTCCCAGCACAAGCACCGTGCATAATTCAAAAGCAGAATTTAAAAACAAGTTGATCTGAATTATTGCTCAAACATTTGGTCCATCAGATAAAGGACACCAATCATTTCTTTTTATACACCAAGTGATGTTTTTTTTTAAACGATCACAAAAACACTGATTGATGTCCTAAAGTTATAGTTTAAAGATCAATGCTGGACCAAACCCACAGTGACAGTGGACCTGGTCCTAATGAACGCAAACGTCATGTTTCGATTCAAACCCAAAATCGGGCTCACAGACTCAGATGAAGTATTCAAACATAATTAATAACTGCTCTGCTTTTATTTCTGTCATGGCTGCTGGAGGAAAATCATGTTTAACGTGGTCGCCATTGTCAAAAGGCATCAAAAATGGTATTTTTCATCTTGACTTACTGATGGTAACTGATCGCTTTTGCATATAGACATTTGTTGCTGCAGAGCATCTGCAGAAATGTTAGAGTTTGCTCACATTTCTTTTATGAATTAACAAAAATATTCAGGGACGCTCCTACAATGGTGCCAGTTGTCAGTCTGAGAGAACGGTAGCTGCTACAAAAACTATTGTAGTAACATTTTGTCAGCTGATCTATTCTGACAATGATCCTGGGGCATGGACAGTGAACTTATTACAACATCATATAGTTTCCAGAACGAAGTAGATTAGCTGTTTATAAATGCATCCTTCAGTTTAAGACTCTCGAGAATTCCTGTTTTTCTTGTTTTCATGTTGATTTGTTTTGTTTCTTACATTTATTTGATTTCATTAGTCTGATTTCCATGTAAGAAACTTTACTTATTGTTGTTTATGCTTGTTTTTATTCTAACGTCAAGCTCTTTCTGCTCTTTCGAAACATGATGCTGAAATAAATTCTGACATTCAAGGTGCATTATGTAGAAATGAAGTAAAAATGACATCCTGTGGTAGAATGTGGTTACTGCAACTACTTTAAACAGCTCTGGAGCTTTGTGCCGGCGCTGCAGTATTAGCTCACAGGAGACACGGCACCCCCCACACTCACTGATGGTAAACAGTAGTTACGTCCCTCCTTCCTTTGTTTTGAAAGGAGAAAAACTGAAAATGCCCACAGCCAGCTGGATATGAAATATGTCTCAGTGTAACCTTCCTTCCGCAATGACTGAAACATTAAACTCTTTGGGATTTTCTCACTGCACAATTCTCACTTTATTCTTACATACTGCACCTTTAAGATTTCAAGCAATGTCCATCATTGTCCTTAAACAGTCCAGCGGCGATGGCGTAGAACAATATTTATGAAAAAGGAGGGTTCGGTTGTGTCCTTTGAAAACATAAAGTTTACAGTTTCAGGTCGTTAACAAGGCCTTACATTACAGAAGTCCAGCTCCTGTGGTTTACGAAGTCCACTGCAGAGATCCCGTGTGAGAAGATCCCCCATCTGGTTTTTGCAGTGCAGAGGTCGTCTCTTGAAGCCCTTCCCACAGGTTCTGGAACAAGGCGTCCACTGCCCAATATGCCACTCAGGACAAGTGTCCTCACAAACTCTAATGACCGAGGGTCTTTGTGAAGAATCACAGTCCAGCCCCGGCTTCCCATCTGGTCTTAGACACTCCACCATCCTTCTCTGGAAACCACGCCCGCAAGACACTGAGCACTTTTCCCAAGGTGTGGAGATCCATTTCCCAGGAGCCAAATCCTCCTTGTTGTAGGAGCTCTTCAAGGTGTCTCCTCCTTTTTCAGTGCCGCCCTCTTTTACCAGAACACTGTTCTGGGAAGATGCACGTTCCTCTTTCTTCAGAGTTTTGTCTTCCTTGGTTTGACGGTGCAGGTAGAAGGAGTAACGGATTCGAGGAGGGGTCAGTTTGCCTGCACAGAGCACCTCAACGGTCAGGACTTCTCCCAGGGGCTTTGCAGCCTGAAGTGTCTCTGAGAGGCCGGTTGTCCCGCTGTAGCGCAGCAAGCTGTTCTTTACGTGGATGTCCCTCTCTCCAGCTGAAACAATGTAATTCCCGTTGAGCAGGTAATGGCCATTGCTGTTCTTCACTGCCAAGTAGTTGTCATCACTCAGCATTCCCTTGTAGCCTCGCTGGCGAATGTCTATGTTGGCTGCACCAGCTGGCAACATGACAACAAAGTTGTAGCCATGCCTGCAGGCCAAAACATTTTAGTTGAAACAAAGCTGATGAAGCCAGAGAGAGAGGGTCAAAAAAACACTATGATGAATGTAAGTCGCTTTGGACAAAAGCGTCTGCTAAATACATAAACATAAATACAAACATGATGATGATAATGGGGTTTACTTACATAGGCTTAGTGAAGAGGCCCGACACCTTCTTGCATCCCTTGTTGTCACCTCCACAGATTCCACATTTATCAAACTTTTTGGTGGAGCCGATTTTGCCATCACATCCAGCCTTGATGCACTTTCCTTGGACACAAACTCCAGTGGAATCTGGTGAGCATGGAGTCCCATCCACGACCTGGGATTCACAAACACGTCAGGCAAATACATTTTCCCAAAAATTCAATTTTTTCAATTCAATTCAAGTTTATTTATATAGCGCCAAATCACGACAAGAGTCGTCTCAAGGCACTTCACATAATAAACATTCCAATTCACAGTTCATTAAGCCAATCAGAAATAATGTTTCCTATATAAGGAACCCAGCAAATTGCATCAAGTCACTGACTAGTGTCAGTGACTATACAGCAATCCTCATACTAAGCAAGCATGCAGCGACAGTGGAGAGGAAAACTCCCTTTTAACAGGAAGAAACCTCCAGAGAATCCTGGCTCAGTATAAGCAGCCATCCTCCACGGCTCACTGGGGATTTTAAAAGACGTTTAAAATCACATTAGGTCTGTTCCCACTGTCGGAACTCCAGGGCACATTTACAGGAACTTCCCGACATGTGAGTGTCTCCACTTGACTGGGCCAGGCGAACAGCCATCTTTCTGAGTACCGGATCAGGGGTAGGAGCTCCCGGTGGAGGAGCTGAGCAGAACTTTTGGTTACTCGCACTGATTGTAACTCAGCCGACATTGTCCAAAACAACCAGCAGTAGTAAAATTAGAAGAGTTGCTTGTGAAGAACGGAAGCAAAAGAAAAAAAAGCACTGCTTTAAAATTTCCATAACTAAAATCCCGACACCGGAAAACACAGCGGAATCCCCCCACGACGACTTATTTCACGGGGCTCTGACGTGCCACAGAGAGCTGTAAAAAACTGAGCTTCTTCTGGTCATTGAACGCCACATTTTACATCACACAGCTGCTCTCGTCCTCCGAATGGATGAAATCATGATATACTTCAACAGAATAAAACTTTTAATGCTATCGGTATAACTGTGGATGCTTTTTGACGCTGATCAGTGACACCCCTCCCTGCAGAAGCAGTTGCAATATGCAGATGTCTGTGCAAAGTTCTGAAAAGGCTGAGTTTGAGAGGCTGTAAGGACCGGGACATCGTGTCTCCCGCTCAGTATCCCCCTCCCAGAATTTACTGTGAAGTTCTGACAGTGGAAACACGCCTATAACGCAGAAATAAACAACAAACACGCATTCCTGCATCATCAAACTATACAAAATCACAGTTTTGAGACATGCTTGAGTGCAAAAGATGTACTTTACATGTTTTGTAAATTTGTTGTAAAGTTTCTGTTTTTCTTCAGTGTTTTATATTTGTGGTTAAAGTAATCAACAGCCTGAAGTGATGTGTGAACTCTGTCCCACTGCTGCTCAGGCTCACCCCACACTCTGCTATCTGACGGAGATAAACTGTCCTCCAACTTCATTCCTTCCATTAGGCTAAGACTCCAGGCAGCTGGCTGACATAAAGTCATTTTATCCTACAGTAAATTTTACTATGTTCCCAGTTCATAAAATGAGCTATTTCTGTCTGCTTGGGGTGTTTAGACCGCACACGCGTGTCCCTGCTAAGTTACTCCCATGCTGGTTAACAGCCAAGCTAAGTAACAATAATTTACTCTGTAAAGGACCTCCTGTAAATAATCATGTAAAGAGAACTTTTAGACAGAGTAAAGGCTAGTAAAAAATGATTTTGTATGAACCAAGTGTGAAATCTTGCTGATTGGACTTGTTTTAATACAACAAAACAATCCCTTTGATCTAAGCTGTGACTAGCCATTAGCTCATCAACCCAGCCATTCAGTTTGCGTTAAGATTGTTCAGGTAATAAAATAAGTCAAATAAAATGAAGGTAGTTTACCTTGGGTGCCAGGACGTTGAAGTATCCGGTGCCGTTGGCCCTGCAGATGAGTTTGCACCTGTCGTTCGGGGAGACTCCAGAGTACTTTGGTACCCACACCACGGTGTGTGTGATGCGATTGCTGGTGAAGCTGTTACCAGAGGTCTGACACTGCTCCTCACGATAAGTCAAAGCTACACAGTGGAGGAAGGGCGCATCGAGTCAGATGTAGGACAGCTGTTGGTCTCGTGTCCAAACCTTCTCTGGGTGAGTCCTACCTGTCTCTGGGCAGTGATTCAAGTTGCAGGAACGATATTTGACCCGAACACCTTGGCAGTATTTACCCCCGTTTGATGGAACTGGGTTGTTACATTCTCTTTTAGATAGCTGTACACCTCCTCCACAGGAACGAGAACAGGAACCAAACAAACCCCACTTTCCCCATCGTCCATCTACCTGGAGAATCAATTAAGAAGTGCGTTCATTAGAGACGTCTTAACCTGGTCTAGCAGTTTGAGTCTTTATCTGATGTTTACCTTCAGACGTCGAACGTATTTGGAGGAGCAGATCCCGCGGTCACAGACCTGTCCATCACCACACTGCGTCCCGTCAGCCCAGGGGAAGTGCCGAGTCATACACACCAAGTGCCCACTGGACTGTCCCGTGCACCACAGCCGACTGCATGGTGGCTGCATAAAAGGACAAGGCTTGGAGCCTTCTCCGAAGGCCAGCTCACACTGACGGTTGAGACTGTAAGATGATCCAGGCAAAGTATCAGAAAGAGCTAAGGTTTTCTGGGGCTGGTCGAGCAAACAGTCCCCTGGAAGAGAGAAACAAATGAAATGACAGTTTTACTAAAGTGGTCTCTGGTGTGGCGCAGGAATGTGGTTATGACATAAATAATTTTACGCTTTTGTAAAACTTGTGAGTGGGATTGTGTTGGCTGCAGTTTAAGCAACTTTTTCCCTGCTTTTTGGTTTCTTTGAACAGAAAATAGTTTAAATGTGTGTAGTTTACACCAGAGATGTATACACTAACATGCACAAGCAACCCACACACAAATATACCCCAACCCATCCTCAAGTTGTCCCACTTAAACCCACAAGCCCACCCTTGTTCCTCCATCTGCAGCAAGGGTGGGCTTGTTAGACAACGTTAGATCCTAAAATTACAGGCAAGGCGTGACAAGGTCAGAGCTTGGTTCTTAAAAGTTGCACACTATTCTTTTGGGAAGTGCAAGAAAAGGGTTTCCAGAAGAATGTTTTATGGCCACTTGTCTTTCTGGAGAACCATCACATTCAAAAGAAGGATTGCGGTGCCTGAAAGGCGTTTGTGATGTCATTTGTCATCTGATGAATTCTCAACAGATAATAAGGCTGCGAATAAATGAGCAGCAGCTGGCGGCTAACTGGTCTCCTTCCATTTAGACTTGGCAGAAGAAACGTCTTGATTAGCCGATAGAATACAAGTCCCCCTGCACCTCTTGCTTCCTGTTCTCACTCAGAAGATCAGTGATGAAAAACAACAGCTTGGCAGTGTGAGTTGTTATGATGAGTAGCGGACTAATGATTGTGGAAGCAAACATCACTCTGTGGAAATTGTCTCAAACACAGAAACATGTTTTTTTTTCTTGACATTTGAATTTATGATAACTGGCAGGAGAAATCTGGTTCAGTAACAGAAGAAATCGTTTTGGGTTGGAGCTAAAGATGTCCTTCACGTGTCTCTGTCTGCTTGTTTCTTCACTTCCAAAACGGACGTGCAGAAAAGCAGGAAATCGTTTGTCTATTTGGAGTAAACCTGGATAGATGCACCTCATGTCCAAACCACTGGGGTGACTCTCCCAGGACCGAACCCTGTAATCTGGACAGATGTGGGCGACGTTTTAAAATAAAAGTTTAGGATTGCTCCCAGGCTGAGAGGCCTGTGGTCTGGTCTGGTTGGCAAACAACCTGCATCCTAAATGCATGAATCTCTTTTTAAGATTTTTTTTCTCTGAGCATTAGAATATAAGCATGGATTAATTTTCATTCATCCTGTCGCTTATTTCCTCATGTTTGCAGCTATCTTTGGACTCCGAAACTAGAAAAATGTTGATTCTGATTTACCATACCAACTTTATTTTTATAGCACAGTTTAAGACACAGCGTGAGAGCTGACCAAAGTGCTGACCAGGCAGGATCAATTCAAACAAAAGTTAAAACAATAAGAAGATAAAACACAACAATAGAAACTATAAAATCATAATACAATAACATTGAATCACTGCCTAAAAGCCAAGTCATAAAAGTAGGTTTTTAAACGAGATTTTAAAACAGGCAGAGAGGATGCCAGCCTAACTGTAATGGGCAATGAGTTCCAGAGCATGGGGGCAGCATGGACAAACGCACGTTCACCTCGTGATTTGTAGGCCACCCGGGGAGTGCAAAGCAGTAGACGGTCAGCTGACCTCAACATACAAGTAGGTACATCGGGAGTCAGCAGGTCGGACAGATAAGGAGGAGCTAGGTCGTGTAGGGCTTTAAAAACAAGCATCAATATCTTAAAACACACACGAAATGTGATGGGGAGCCAGTAAAGACGTTTCAGGACTGGTGTAATATGGCTATGTCGTCTTGTGTTTGTTAAAACCTAGCAGCAGCATTTTGGACAACCTGCAACTGGTTCAGAGCAGAGACAGGAGTTCCAACTAACAATGCATTAGTGTAGTCCAAGCGAGAGGTGACGAAAGCATGGATGACTGATTCCAAGTGCTTCCTCTTTAAGATCGGTCTTAAATGAGACAAATTTTTCCTCTGCCTTCAGATTGTTTGAACTCGGCTCACCGTGTCCTCCATCCAGGAACTCAGTGATGATGGCGGCGCTGCAGGGCGACCAGGGGCTGGTGCGATTGATCTGAATGAGTGTGGGAGACATCATGTGGTTTTCCTGCAGTTTCCCAAACACATCCTCACAAGCTTTCACGTTGTCGTGTGGCATGTTGAACACGTGTCCTGTTGAGGTGCAACACATGAAGAATGTAATAAAAACTAATATGTCTTAGATTTTTTTTTAAAAAGGTCACAAACCAAGCTCATGAGCAGTGGTGAAGGCGGACGGCAGACCATCATCTTCAATCACAGAGCAGCTTCTCTTCGGGTCACACATGGTGCCAACGTCTGCCATCCCAAGGGTGTCACAGGTCGACGCTCCACAAAGATCCTTCATTAAAACAACAGGAAGTACAACCACTTAGCAGAAATAAAAGCTGAAAACTAAAGATTTTCTACTTGTTCTTGAAGGTAAAACTCAACGACTTATTACTTCAATTCTAATTCTGCCCTTTAAACAATAATAAATAATAGAAAGTTGGAATTGGAAGGAAGCACCATCCCTGGCTCAATGAGTAAAATAAAAGTATTTTACTTTCAAAAGAGCATCAGCACTATTTGACAGATGGCTGTGCTATAATTTGAGTTTAACGTCTGGATTTATGGAAAAGGACACACCTAGAGACTCGCTGTCCTTGGATTAGCAAAGCCCAATAAAATATTGGCAAATAGATTTTTGGTAAATTTGTCAATTTAATTTGAGGCATTTTAGGGCCTCGGTTACTCAAAAGATGTTCCAAGGATCCGCTGAAAATGCCATGTGTTTTTTTAGCTTGTTCTTAATTTATTTGGCTTTGTTTTCAGTTTCAGCTTATTCTAGTGTTGATTGTTTCCCAAAGACGGAGGCTGAGTAGCCTCTTACACCTTTAGGCACTCAGTAATCTCCTTCCTGTGTGTGTACTCCCTGCTTTCTCCACCTGCCACATGGACTGTCTCTCATTTCCTGTCGCGTGTTGCTTCTTTTATTACCAACACATCTTTTCCTCTTTGTTTTTTCATCCTAAGTGTGCATGGTTGGGTCCAACCCCTCTATTGCGTGACACATCAGCAACCAACTGATGAATCCTGTTGACGTGGTCCGGGGTCAAGCCTTAACCAGTAGGTTTGGTGCAGCTTGATTTCTGTCTTTGAAACATTTGTAATGTTTAGCAGCCTGCACAAAACCCCCAATCCGTGTGAAAAGGTCAGAAATAACAGAAATGTGACTCATTTGGCTCAGTTATCTCTTTGTGAAACAGGCTGTAGTGAAGTTACTTTGATGACAGATCTTTGGAATAACTTTGGTCGTTAGACCACTAAAAAGATTATTAAACCATCCCGAGCTGCAGAGCTGTCTGACTCCGCCCAGTCTTTAAGTCGACGGTGTTTGGAGCACACCTTCGTCTATGAGGTAATGTAAGTGTCCCCAGCCGTAACATTTCCATGGCAGAGCAGTTTCCAGACGACCTATTTCTCTACCACAAAAACCCAGCCTTAGCCAGTGTCCACTTGGACCTGAACCCCATAATCACAGGACAAACCCAGCTCTAAATGCCACAGAGAACCACACGTGGCCCAAAAACAACCCTCCAGCACTCCACGGCTCCAAAAGCACGGAAACGGGCAACGAGCAGCCAATTTAATCTCAAACATCCCCCATGATCCTTTGCTGTACTGCATGCAACAATGAAACGTGGTGCCAAGTGAAGACCTTGACTGCTTTTGTCAAATCATTCCAAGAATAAACTGCGAAAACCACATTTGTTGACCGGTGCAAATGGAGTCCAGATGTGCTCATGTGCAGAGACGACATGCGAAAGCTTGGGCCAGTCGAGTAAAAAAATAAATAAAAGCAGCGAGATGAGCAGGAGGGAAGAAAAGGCCATGTCAGGGAGTTTGTTCTCCTGACCTACTTCTCATATCTGTCAAGATGCCTTTAACTCCTCTCTACTTTAACACCTATAAGGCTTTTATGACATTGTTTTTATTATCAGACGAGGTTTAAAGCATCCAAACACGGACCTTTTCTTTGTTTCTCAGCCCACTGTCACGATGCAGAGTGCAAGCACAGCCTCGTTCCCTAGGGAAACTTGCAGATTTATAGTTAGATCTAATCTTTTGGCCGCTCTGTGTAGCATAATGAACTGACTAATCTTGCAACATTCTTTCACAGCAATCAGGCTGTTTGTTGAATTTAAACACAACCACAGTTGCCTCTGGACATCGTCAAGTTGGTCTTCATAAAAGCTGCAAAATTACACTGTAGGCTGGTTAACGGCACACAATGAATCCCAGTTTAAAGACGCTGTAAACAGCAAAATAACACATGGACTTAGTGGACTCATTTATAGTCATCATGACACAAATTCACTAGAGATGAACTGTGGTCTGATGGCTGGGCGTTGCATGAAAGACACTGTTTGATGTCTAAAAGCAAAAATCTGGGATGGAAGAATTTTCAGTCCTGAGCGATGAAGGATGTAGTCGAATACATCCGACAGCTGTGCGTGCACTTCTGTCTGATGAAAACTGATATTTGATGTTCTCTTTCTGCACTGCTCAAAACAGACCTGTACACGCTGGCTCCTGAAGGTGATCATTGAGGAGATAATGCGTTGTTTTTACTGTTAATTTCTGGAAACATCCATCAAAAAGTTGATGAAAATGAATTAAGTGATGCCCAGTTGTTTGAAAAGAAAAGAAAAAAATATATATTGGCAGCTTTGTAACATATAACCATAAAAATCAGGTCTAAAATTCATTGGAGCTAGTCTACGGCCCGATCCCAATAATCGCCTTTCCACACTTGCACCCTTTAATCCCCACCCGGGGAGCGAGTGTGTAGGGTGTCCTGATTCTCAAGTGCAGAAATTGATCACACCCCTTTTGCACCCTTGATCTGCCCTCAACCCAAGTCTGCATCAATGTGGACTTGGGTGAAGTGTATTACCCACAATCCATTGCTGTGGGAGAAAAGGCTCAAGCGCCTTTTCTGAAAATACATATTTTCAAATGAAAGTAGGTCATTTCAAGACGATTCATTGATGCTGACAAAGCAGCAATGAATGTAAATATATTTTAAATAACTGTTTGGTTGTTTGTTTGAAAGTTGTTAATAAAGTTTTTTTTAACTTTATTAAAAATGCTCAGCAATTGAGCGTCTTCAGGGAGTACAGAATGCAGCGGCTATAGATTCCTGACAAACACCTCGAGACGCTGTCACATTTCACCTGTCCTTGCACGCTTGCACTGGCTGCCTGTTAAATACCGCATCCAGATTAAGGTTTTGACCTTTGTTTACAATACCCTGAATGGTCAAGCCCCTGCTTATCTGTCAGAACTGCTCATGCCTTATGCTCCAACCAGAAACCTGAGATCGGCAGATCATTTGCTTTTGTGCATCCCAAAAATGAAGTATAAATCTCGTGAGGAGCGGGCCTTTGCATTCGCTGCTCCTAAACTCTGGAATGCTCTCCTCCTTAGTGTCCGACAAGCCCCAGAACTGGGTCGATTCAAGTCTGTACTGAAGGCCTACTTCTATCATTTAGCTCTTGATCAATGTTGTTGTTTTTATGTTTTTATTGTGACTGTTGTTTACTCTAGTAAGTTTCTTTAAAATTTTAGGTTATTCCTTTAATCTCATATATGATTTTTATCTTGTTTTTATCTTGGGGTTTTTCCTTTTTATTACTACTGTACAGCACTTTGGTCAGCTGTCATGCTGTTTTAAATGTGCTTTAAAAATAAACCTGCTATGGTATGTAATAGGGCGCAGTGCAAGTTTTGGGATTGGGCCTAAGTCTCTGGGCTTCTACGGGAGCCCATGAGGACAAAATGCATTTACTGTTTTGTAACAGACGATTACAAAACTTTTTCCATTCATGAACATAGTTTTACACATTTACCTCTTCACTCGTTGCGAGTGATGAAAGGGAGTCTGATGCTCTTGTCATTTAGCTAGGGGCTGCACTTTAACAGTGACTTTACATATCTTTAAATGACACCAAAATGTACTCAAACAAAGGCGTTTGCTGTAAAAACTGCTCTGTAACAGCTTTAAATAACCTTGGTTTCTATGAGCTTCATTTAAATTCCATCATTGCTTTTTTCAGACATAACAGTCTGGCCCACAGAAGAGAAGTTTTCTTGCTTTTTTTCTCTAATGAAACCTCTGATTAATGCAGATGAGGTCAATATGAACTGAAACAGCGATGGAATTCCCATGGTGCCTGTCTTTCTGCTTTACAGCAAATTATATCCACATGACTCACTGAAGACAGGCCTGGTTCAGTTTACTGGGGTCATCTGAACTGGCTGTAGAGTTTATAACATCAGCTCTATACATGTGGAGTCAAAAACCCTGTGACCCAGTGTGTGGATTTTCAGTTTGGTTCACTTTCAGCGGAAAACAAGGTCACGGTCAACGTTCCTAGGCTAGACGCACATCCAGTGTTTACTCTCCAGGAACATTTTTGTGTCTAAAGATGCAGCTGCAGCTGGTAATGAATATATCCTCTTGAGCAGGAGGGATGTGGCCATGATGTAAGGCACCACCTCTAACCCCACCCAGTCCTCCTTTAAGAAGCTAGTTTAATAAGATGTGGGGTGGTGGGAAGGGCTGGAAACCCCCAACCAGAGGATCAGGGCAAACAAGACACATCCAACAAGCGCATCCCCAGGGCACTGATGCTCATTAGAGCTCAAACACGCTGTCACCAGCATGACGTGGTGACAGCAGCATAAATAAGTCAGAGTGGATTCTGACTTTATAAAACCCACAAAGATCATTTAAGTTTGTTAGTTTTTTCTTTTATGTATTTGTTTATTTTGTGTGTGTGTGTGTGGGGGGGGGGGGGGGGGGTAGAATAGAGTCAAATCTGTGATGTCATTGGGTAAGTGTGTTTTAGTGCAATAGAAATAAAGTAATAACATAATGGATTAGAAGGAACAGCTCCCAAACCTTCCTGACCCATAGAAAAACACCAACATCATCAGCTATTACCAAACACACTGGTGAAGATGAAATACACCAGGATACGGTCACAACACAGCTTCAGCTTTCATTACTTACAGACAAACGTAAACTCTGTATTATGAATGAATACGTTAGAGATTAGTTTCACTAGAAATCTTCACAAGAAACAGAAGTATAGTGTTGGACGACCCAAAGTAGGGCTTGGAGCCAAACATTGGCAACCATCACTAACGCACCGGCCCACGTCCGCGCGCCTGTGCCAAATCAGAACAGAGCTGCTGTTACAGAAGGTGAACTGGTTCCTGTTTACCTGTCTAGTGAAAAGAATGGCTGTGTCCCAGTAGTCAGGGTGCTTGTCGTTGTTTTTGTTCATCTTTTTCTGCCAGGTGCAGAAGTTCCGAAGCGTCATGGCCGCGTTCCCAGACACCTTCGGTCCTTTGTCTTCTTCGGATATGATCATGATCTTCACGACTGTGATGCTGATGGAGTTCAGAATGGTCGGGTGCCTGTAGAGCCTCGCTGCCACCGACATCAGGGTCAGGAGGTAGTGCTTCAGGTCATCTCCGTGGAACTGCGCCATGGACTCGTCCGCCACCACGAGCGTCTCCACGTATCTGGGCACCGAGGCGAACCTTTTGGCTCTCCCCATCTTCATCTTCTGCAGCATTGTTTCTGTTACATTGTTGTAGTCCTTCAGCTGCTTGTATTTCTCCAGCGATTGCGCAACTGAGAGACTCAAATCGGTGTCCACCGCGCACCTAGATGTCGCGCTACGCTTGAGATTGTGGCTGGTTCTGCGCCGGATGGTGTGCGCAGCCTGCGCGCCCCGGGTGTCATTTCGCACGGGGCTGATGAAATATTCCCAGCCTTGAAAGCCAAACGCACCGTTTAATCCTTTGCAGAGACTCAAAGCCGCATAAGAGTTTGGGTCACCGTTTACGTATCCTGCGTAAAAACACCGGCTCAGGTCGCCGCTGGCGCCAGGAAGCCAAAACGCGTCTTCGCTAGAGAAGGAAGGCGCAATAAAATTGGAATCTTGCTGCAAATCAATGACTAATTCCTGCTGAAAAGCTTTTAACTTTATGGCTAATTTTCTATCACTGGTGTCTACGTCGTTGTCAGAATCCCTCCTGCCGCTGTGATCCAGTCTTATCGGAAAGCAAATCTCACTTTCCATGCTACAAGTCAACGTCAAGAGTGACAGCACAAAGTAGAGGAGGAAGGTTGTTCTGACAAACATGACGATGTTTGCATTCAGCAAAGAGCGGCGTCCAAATGAATCTAATCTAAAATCGGCGGTAAAACCCACAGATCAGGATGGAGAGCATAATCCAAAGAGCAGAGTCCTAAAACAGCGCCGGTTGTTCGAGTCCACTTAGAGAAAACTCCTCCCGGTCATGACCCGTTTCCATCTTCCACCTGTGAGGACTGAGCCGACTGATGCCTTCTCCGGACTTTATGTATTTCCGTCATGTGTGAAAATATGGAAACACAACCTCTGCTGTTGTGTGTGTGTGTGTGTGTGTGGGGGGGGGGGGGGGGGTGTCTCTGAAGGCGCGCAGTGGATGCGCAAAGCAGCTGCGGACTCTCTGCTCACAGCAGTCTCATTTTCCCCATCGGAAGTGACACAATAAAGCTAAAATATCAGATTATTTTATAACACCAGTAACATCAGCGCCAAGTGTCCCTGTTATTTCCAGGGTGGGATTTAAAGTTATGGCACAATTTGACCGCAATTGTATCTGAAGTGTGTGTGTGTGTGTGTGTGTGTGTGTGTGTGTGTGTGTGTGTGTGTGTGTGTGTGTGTGTGTGTGTGTGTGTGTGTGTGTGTGTGTGTGTGTGTGTGTGTGTGTGAATTTCCACTGTATAATCGATTCTATTCTATTCTATTCTATTCTATTCTATGTCTAGGAGTTTATGGAACACAGTTTATTCGTGTGTGAACCACTCACGACATCTGGTGGACAACAAAAAAATTGAAAGGTTTAGCCCCAGTGCCACATTCGCAATGGGACGCAAATACAGATAGAAACTCAAGCAGAGCCTGGCAAGCCATCCTGTTTGGGAGACATGCAGAGGAAAATCATTTTTGCTGCTTCTGTCAGTCCAGATTTCTAGGCTATAAAGAGGTGCTGGAACTTAAAGAGCAAGTCACCCCCTACAGAGTCTTACTCCACTCCCACTTCATGTTTGAAAAATGCAACAAATGTTTTTGCCTGGCAGACCGAGAGGGCGGAGCCACTAACAAATACACACACACACAGGCTCACAACGGTATTGTGATGAATGGATGAATAGTGGTTTTTATTACAATAATATCAGCATTATAAAGGAGAAATTAATATTTGATAAACGGTTCACTTGTTTATCTCCACCCTAAAGTATAAGGTAGCTACTTATAGGGTAAAACATATTGTTTAAAATAATTCCACTTATTCATTTAAAAATAGCATTAATTTTATTACAATTGTATTACTTTTTATTCTTGATCATGCTTTTGATTTAGGGTTTGTAAGACAGGTCAGAAACCATTTAATAGTAAGTAAGTAAGTAAGTAAAGTTTATTTCTAAAACACTTATCACAAAACGAAAAATAACAAAGTGCTTTACAAAAAATAAATAAACAAGTCATAAAGTCATAAATTGTAATGAAACAGAACAACTAATTATCACAAAATAAAGATAAATGATAATTGGAATTAGAAAACACCAAACATTTAGATAATAGTAAAAACTATTTCTTCTGTTCATTGATTTGATCACTTATTAAGCTTGTAAATCTTATTTTTTCAATAATTATATAGAAACTGTTTTTTGTTTTGATCAAAAGATGCCACAACGAGATATCGAACATTTTTATTTGATAATTGGTTTAAGAAAATTGCTAAAAGAAAACTCTTAATTTCAGCACGGAAAACATCATGATGTCATCATTAGCCTAAATAACCTCGTTTTTTGTTGTTTTGTGGGACAATAACGTCACACATTTGTGAATTACTGATTCAGTACGTTGAGATGTTTAGTCTTCAATGGGTTTATTTTATCAAGAAAAACAATCTTCCGTGCAGAGACCGTTTTCGATGACACCTGATGCGTTTCTTTTGTTGTCCATTCTACGTCTGTTGCTAGGAACGCAACGACCGTTGCTAGGCTAAGGACTCCGGTTTGTTAGTCGTCTAAAGAAACGCCTGATTTACTTTAGCACTTCAGTGTTAAATGATAACTAAATTATATGTACTTTTTCTTTTATAAGTAAAGAAAATTCCATGCGTGTTAAATTTATTTTGCATGTACATTAAGTCTAACTACTCCGTATTGCTTTTCTTTTATTACTTATTTTCTGAACAGGCAGTTACGTTGGGCAGCATGTAATGATTTTTACGTTGCACGCTCTGTAGCCGCTCTGAAGTAGAAAAGTCGTTGTCATTAGTCGATAGAAATATCTCTCGCACTTTTATTTTAAAAATTTGGCATCTAAATATAAGTTTGTGCAAATATGGACCAAGAAATGTAAAAACGTGTAGTTGTTTGACCAACTTACATCGTTGCTGTTGAGTTTTTCTTTTCCGTTGGAAGTCGTCATAATGAACTCGTATGATGTTTTGGAGCTGGTGGGAGAAGGCTCGTTTGGTCGAGTTTACAAGGGAAGAAAGAAATTTACCGGCCAAGTACGCGTTTATCTGAACGTAAAGTTCATGCGTTGTTCGTCTGTGCTTTTCTCACCGTGAGTTGCTTTTCCTCGTTAGGTGGTGGCTCTGAAGTTCATGCCTAAAGTGGACCGTTCTGAAAAAGAGCTACGGAGTCTCAAAAGGGAAATAGAAATTATGAGGGGTCTTCAGCATCCTTATATCGTTCAGTTCTTTGACAGTTTTGAGACTGAAACTGAGGTATGATGATAACTTTCTGTTTAAAACACGCATGGTCTAGTTTACACTAAACTTTATTTGGGGAATGTAATGTCCCTAGGGAGGCACCAATATGAAAACGTGGGCCGATATTGATATCCGATATTAATATCGTTGTTATACCCAGTAATTAATATTACATTAAAATAAATTTGGTTCTTGTTCAAGAGCGAGGGAAAGCTGAAGTGCGAGACCGCTAGGCAGATTGGTGCTGAGTCTGCAGTGATGCGGTCTGTCGTGGTGAAGAGAGAGCTGAGCCAGAAGGCAAAGCTCTCAATTTACTGGATGATTTACGTTCCTAACCTCACCAATGGTCACGAGCTTTGGGTAGTGACCGAAAGAACTAGATCGCGGATACAAGTGGCCGAAATGAGTTTCCTCCGCAGAGTGCTGCTCTAACTTAGAGATAGGGTGAAAAGCTCGGTCATCCGGGAGGGGCTCTGAGTAGAGCCGCTGCTCCTCTCGTCCTTGGTGAGTTTTTCTGGGCACGTCCAACCAGGAGGAGGCCTAAAGGTTGGTTTATGCTTGAAGGTCCGCGCGGAAAAGTTGCGTCATTTTAACAACCACGCCCCTCCACCGCGTCTTCGCACTGCTCAAAATTTCCGCAACGCGCTCCTCGGAAAATTTCTAACCATGCGGACAGATGGACGCGGAAAACCATGGTGGACTGACAAGAAGTAGTATGGCAGAGGTTTGTAAATACAGACATTTGTATGATTCAGCTCTCAGAGATCACCGTGATCAACATGTTGTTTAATAATTCGTGGAGAGAAATAGCTCGCACTGTCGGAAAAGACGAGGACGCTGTTAAAAATGCTGAAATGCCATGTTGTAAACAGTAATTTCTACTTCTACTATGGTGTAGTGTTGTATGCATGCCGTAGAGCTCCATGCTGCCCCCTGCAGTTTGGGAGAATATTGGCTCACCGCAGAGATGAGCTGCACGTACCATAAACGCTGCGAGTTGTGAAGCGCGTTCCATCCGCGAGCCGCATCACCAAGCGGAAAGTAAATGCATCAAGCATAAACCAAGCTTAAAGGGATACCCAGGGCAAATTGGAGGGACTATGTCTCTCACCTGGTGAGGGAACACCTTGGCTCCCAAGTGGCTCGGGAGAGGGAAGTCTGGGCCTCTCGACTTAGGCTACTGCCCCCACGACCCGACTCCGGATAAGTAGAAGAAAATGGATGGATGTATATAAGTAGGAATGTACGAAAGTATCAACAGGCTGAAATATTGTAATATTTTGTGTAATGATACTGAATCAGTATTTTAAAGCAGTGTATTATTTTTTATTGATAATTTAGATGCAAATTTTTACTATATTTCTTTTGTGTGATGCATTCAAACCCCAACTGCTAGGTGGCAACAGTTTTTAACTGACAGAGCAACAAAATCTTGCGATAACACTAGACACACTTGGAGGCATCTGGTCTGAATTTTGCATCTAAGTTGAGTCAAAAAATGACTTATCTCTGACTTTTAGTATCACAAGATATTTTATCATCTCCCCTGTATATTGATATATCTAATTGCCAATAAACACCTCAAATATAAGAATTATGTATAATATAACATATCTGCACCACACACATTTATATCACTGCGGTATAATCAAACAATTACACATTATCACCCCCTCCCCTTCTGAAACTCATACACAGATGACTACTAGATGGGAAAAAGATATTGTTTGTTAATATCGGCCAAGTTTCACATATCGGACCGATACAGATGTGTTAAAACATGGCTACCATTGGGCGACACTGATATTGGTCCTGATATATTATGCATCCCTAGTCTTTGCAAGTATGTATTGTTTCTTTGGAACAGGTCGTAGTTGTAACGGAGTATGCAGAGGGACAGTTGTTCCAGATTCTGGAGGATGATGGACACTTGCCAGAGATACAGGTCAGACACTAACACCCTAATCTGTGAAGGTTGATTGTACATGATGGATATTGATTAGTTTCCTTTTCCAAGGTGAGAGAGATCGCCTGCCAGCTGGTCTCAGCTCTTTATTACTTACACTCCCATCGTATTCTTCATCGTGACATGAAACCACAGAATATCCTGCTTGGGAAAAATGGAATGGTGAAACTTTGTGACTTTGGGTGGGTTGACTGTTATAATGTTACCAAAATGTTTGGATTCCTAAGAAGAATGAATCACACTTAAATCTTTCTGCAGATTTGCTAGAGCCATCAGCGTCTCTACTTTGGTCCTGACGTCCATCAAAGGAACTCCGCTGTACATGTCCCCGGAGCTGGTCCAGGAGAAGCCCTACGACCACACAGCTGATCTTTGGTCTCTAGGCTGCATCCTGTATGAGCTCCACACGGGGGCGCCACCTTTCTACACTAACTCCATCTTCCACCTGGTGCAGCTTATAGTGAGAGATCAGATCAAATGGCCTCATACTATGAGCGACACTTGCATGGTAAAGTCAATAGTTCATGTTGAACAGAAACAAATTAAATTAGGGTTTTTTAAACAAGTGATAAAGGAGGGAAGCTGTAAAGGTTTTGATTTATAAGCAGATTGTTAAGATTATTAGATTTTATAGGTTCAAATTTGCCCAACACGTTTGTAAACAATAAGTATGATTATCTGCTTACCAGATTTTAGGGATGAACAATATATCGGCATCAATATCGGTATCGGCCGATGTTACTCATTTTTTAACATATCGGTATCGGTTCGATAAATAAAACTGGGCCGATATTAACAACCAATATTTTTTCTATCTCGTTTCCATTTGTTTGCCTGTTTCAGTGGGTGAGGGGGGTGATATGTAATTTTTTCGTAATGTGAATAGTGAATGAAATCATCTCAGAACTGTAAATGTGTGTGTTGTGTGTACATAATAACTTAAATTCAGCTTTAATAAATGTCATTTTATACAAAATCTGCTGATTTTAGAAGCATTAATGTCAGTATGTCAGCATATCGGTATTGGCAAATATTGGTTATCGGCCATATCAGTGATATTAATATCGGTATGGGCGCAAAATTTTCAATTCTGTGCATCGCTACCAGATTTATTATTTAGAGGTCAGAAACATCCAATGTATATATATATATATATATATATATATATATATATATATATATATATATATATATATATATATATATATATGTATATATATATATATATGTATATGTGTATATATATATATATATATATATACATATACATATATATACATATATATATATATATATATATATATATATATATATATATATATATATTGATATATATATATAGATATATATTGATATATATATATATAGATATATATTGATATATATAGATATTGATATATAAGACTGCAGGGTCTGCCCTGACTTCACAAGAGGTGCCCCATCTTGTGACAATGCTGTCTGACCCAGTGCATTTTGGTATTTATAGTGTTATGGGTGTTTTTACTGTGCATTTTGCTTTTTATCATGTATTATCATTATTATTTTTACTGAACCTCCTTCACAGAGCTTCCTGAAAGGTTTGCTGACCAAAGACCCTCAGAAGCGGCTGTCATGGCCACACCTCCTGCATCATCCCTTTGTCGCTGATGGAGTTTTAGGTGATGCTAACATTGTTTTTTTAAGCATTTTATTGAAATTACTATTTGTGTAGCACTGCACCATTTTCACATGTTTGTTCATGTTTTGTTTCTGTGTTGCTGTGTTGACAGTGCTGTCGGAGGAAAACGTCTTCAACCCTCTGACGGTCCTGCCCAGCCCAGACATGCTGGCACTCAAACTCAAGCAAGTGGCAGAAAAGTCTTTACCAGGATCTGGAGAGAGCCGATTACTACGAAAGGTCCGGGAGCAGATGGCGAGCAAAAGGAAACCGGTGGATGAGAAGGTGGTTTATTTTGTGTCGGGATCAAAAAGTCATTTGAAGATCATGGAGGAGCTTTTAACCTGTTTGGTGTTCATTAGGAGAAAAATATGGATGAAAATCAAACCGCTAACACACTGAAAGGCCACAAGACCCCTCTTGTAGAAGTTCCTGAGCCCTCAGATGGATCTGTCTCAGCAGCTGCCAAAGAAAAAATGAGTCTGAGGAGTCAGGATTGCACAAGATCTAAACAAAGGTGTTGTTTCTAAGCTTTAATAAAGATGACCCACGTACTAAAACATCTAAAAGTTTCTTATTTGTGGTCGTTGTGTTCGCAGGGGACAGATCAGCAGGGACTACGAGCAGGAGTTTCCCTCCGTGGAGATCGGGCCACGAGTGGTGAGACGATCCAATAAAGACAATCAGAGTCACAGACAGGTGGTGAATTTTTCTAAGGATAAATAAAAAATAGTCTATTTCAGTTGCTAATTCCTTCCTGGTGCTCGATAACTTTGATAAATAACAAGAAAGGAAATTGTGTTGAAGAAATGTGCCTGGAAGGATCTGTCACCTCCTGTTCTTTCAGGATGTTGACAGGAAGGAAATGTGGGAGAATCTCGTGCAAGAATCAGATCCCAGCGGGGAGCAGACAAAACGCTTGAACTACGGTGACATCATATCTCAAATTAAATCTGAAATCGCAGCATTTCAAGCTCAGGTGCAAAGCTGTACTTTGACATAAACAAAAGGGTTTTAAAAGCATTTTAGCATGAAACTATTTTTGTTTCTTCAGCTAACAGGTGGAGTTTTACCAGAGGTGCAGCGGATTCTTCCACCCCTGAAGGTCCTGCGTCATTTCATACTGACTCCTGAAACGGAGAAGTTGCACCACATCAGCCGAGAGCTCGAGCTACCTCACATCCTCTTTGACCTGATCCGAGGCTCTGTGGAAAACTCCAGTTTCATAAAGGTTGCTGCTCGATAACGAAACTACACATTATTTGTCCATCAACGTCTGATTGTTTTGCTCGTTCTCTCCTCAGCATCAGCAGATCGTGCCGGTCTTGGGAGAAATTAGCACGTTGCTTCTGATCTACTGGGAGAATCACAGCGACTGGGTGGAAGAAGTGCCCAGGTGGGATGAGTGGTCTGTTTTTATTAGTTCTGCTCTTTTACAGGCTGACTCTCAGTATCTGCTCTCATCCAGACTGGAGGAGTTCACCAGGCCCTTCATCACAATCCTTCACAAACCAAACCTCCTCCCCGTGGCTGTGAGTCGACGTGACTTTAACGTTCTCCTTTATCCTAACGTGACAGAATGTTCTGTGACCCAGCTGGTTTCTGTGTTTTTGTTTTAGCCTGTGGCCGCTTCCATCTTGTCTCTCTTCACTCAACATGATGTCGATGTGTTTTTTGATCTGGGGAATTTAACCTCCTTGCTGAAAACTCTTCTTCTGGACTCATACAAGGTTTTATTTTCTTGTTCTAAATGTTTTTCGTAATAGTTTAATCAACCTTCAGTTATTTACATCATTTTCTTTTTTCTGTGTCAGCCACAGATTTCACTACCGTCTGGTTGGGGAGTGTGTGACGGCCTTCTGTCCTTACTTCTACACACTCTCCATGAGGTTGAAATGAGATGAAACCTTTGCTGACTGGATTTCAGACTCTAAACCATATTAATTGTACGCACTGTGCCTGTTTTTCCCCAGCAGCATGAAGATGCTTCAGTTTCACCTCTTTTAGATCCAGTTGTGTTTGTTGCTGTGTGGAAGAAGATCGACTCCTCACTTCGAAGCACAACACCAAAACTGGACTTTTTTTCAGCAAATGGTAAAAAATACAAACTCTAAATTTTTTTTAAATAATTAAAGTAAAATAAAAGGAACATTTATCTGTTTCAGGGCTGTACTCCTTTCTGTGCGTCGTGCTGTTCTTCTTCACCAAGGATCCACACTCATGTGTTCCTCTTTTCACCAAGAACAGCTCAACATGTGTACACACACTGGGGCGGCTGCTGGCCCCTGATTGGTTAGTGTTTAGATACTTTAGCATAATTAAGCAAAATGTTATAAAGCTGCAACGCCTGCAGCTGACAGCAGCAGCATTTTTACTCCACAGTCTCCGAGCGTCTACTTACGACCCTCCTGGGAATGCTGACATAGAGCCGAGTTTCTACAGTCTGTCCTCGCTGAGCTGCCACCTGTTGTGTTTTCCTTTTGCCCTGGACCTGCCGTCACACACCACATCCACCGTTCTGCAGCTGTACGATAGCTGTGGGATTGTGTCAAGCCTCCTGCAGGTTAGGGCCTTTTCTCAAGCTCTGATCCAAATCTGACTGATGGGTAAATATAATAAACCTCTGATGCAACACAGGAAAACTCTTGCCCAGTGCTAATGTGTGACATGCACTGGTGTACATTTTGATGGCTTTGTACTTCTGGGGCAGGATTGTGGTGTTTTTTTATTGACAGTTTGACATGTGACAAGCCCTCTAAGTGATTTTTTTCATGGTGTTGCAGGTAATTCAAACACTTCCTCCTGCTTTACTCGAGCTGCCTCTCTCCCTGCTGAGCCGTTTGCTCCTGTGTGACGCTGAGCGCTCCGTTTCTCACCTCGGAGAAGCTGCCTCTGGGTTCTTCTCATTGCCGCAGGACGGTCAGACTCTAACCAGGACAGCCAGCTCTCTCCTCTCTGAATTGCTGCAGATCAATGTGCTATGGGACTCCGCCGTGGAGCTCCTAAATCTGTTGTCCCATGTGGCCCGTTGTTCCCGTCAGCCTGCCTGCCCTCAGGTGCATGTTGAGTCTTCCGTGCTGCAGCGGGCGCTGACTCACTCGTATGACCAGATCAAGGCTGCTACATGCAGATTTCTGGGAAATTTAGATCTGTTCAGGCCTTCTGCAGCAGACACGCTGCAGCTTGATGTTTTCAAGCACATGATAGACTGCCTTAATGGTTCCTGCATGCCGATGCGGCGAATGGCCTGCAAGGCTGTTGGGAACTGGCTGGGCTGTATTGCATCAGGGACAGTGTTTAAAACCAGTTGGTCCTTCAGGGAATCCACTGACACTCCAGAGTCGCATAAAAAGAAGCAACATAAGGAACCTGTGTGTTCACGTACCGAAGCAGCCACTGGTTTGGCAACAAAAGATCACAATGATGATGAGATGGAGGGAAGAAGATGGACGCAGGAAACTAAGAGGGCAGCGGTCATGTTGGCGAGTCTACTCTCTGACCCTGATGCCGTTACACGGCGTCACAGCTGTGCAGCGCTGGGAAACCTGGTGCATGTGGATGGAGCTGTGTCTGTAGTGTTGGAGACGGATATCTGCAGCTTACTGCTCAGGGCGGCATGCACAGATTCCCATAATGCAGTGAGGCAAGCTGCCGTAAGGACTCTGGATCTGTTCCGCCAGCAGGATGCAACACGCCAGGTAAAAAAAAAAACAGCAGCCTAATGGATGGTATTATTTTCATTCTTAGAGTGAAAACTTTTTTTATTTTCAAATGTATTATTATTGCTCTAATTAAAACTATTTTCTAACTTTTAATGTTTCTCCAAAGGTCCTGATATCCCTTGATGCCAATGAGAAACTTTCTCAGGCATCTCATCAGGCTCCTCCACAGCGTGACTGTCAGCAGCTTCCTGGGAAGATTTAGGAGTTCACCAGAAGTTAAAGAGAAAGTTCAAATATCTCACTTTCCGTAGTAAACCATATGTTCATAATCAGATAGTAGGTGTTTTACCGTTGCTTACAGTTTTCCTTTTCACTCTAAATAAATGTACAATAAAACAAAAGACATGTTTTTGTTCGTTAATGCTACAGCTGAATCAACAGATTGTGTTTTTTAATTAAAAACGCAAAAACGTGGTAATTTTTAGACAGATTTTAGTGGCGTTCAGCTGAGATTTGGACAGCTTGTAAAGCTTTTTGCAATAATTGTTAGTCAGGAAGGTATTTAGGTGTGATTGGTGAAAACAGGAGGATTGACCAAGATTTGCAATTGATAAAAATATCGACTTCACATTATTTATTCATGTTTGTTTTTTCAGCGCTAGGTCAGAAGATGGTAGCCTTTTCAAGTCTAAATAAACAATTACATTGAAAAACTAGATTTTATTTGCCTTTTCAGTTGGTTCTTAGAAAAAAAAAACCACCGACCAGTCAGTGTCACACTTTATTTTCCTTTTTGTAAAGAAGCAAGTTTACATGAAACAAAAGAAAAGTGTGAACAATAAAAGTTAAAACACAAAGCATAACATATGTTGCATTTTTGGTTTCAACTTGTTTTATTGATAGTACACCGCAGGGCTTAAAAACATCCTGACGTGAACTTTTAGACAAAAACAGACACATGAACTCATGTCGGCTCTAATAGTCAAGATTGTCTATAAATAAATGTGCAAAGAAAAAAAATTCTACTGACATAATTAGTAAATTACAAAATAATCTTCAAATAAAGTTTTCAAAAAGTAAAAAAAAAACACATTTGTTTCCTCGAAAAATAAAAAAGTTGTTAGAAATTAGTGCAGATTAGCTGTAGGCTAAAATTCTTATTACCTTAAGCAGTTCAGAGAAATAATTCTCACTATTCTATTTCAGAAAGAGCACATTAATGCAAACGCATGCAGAGGCTAAAACACAAAAACCTGTAATATTTGCACAGATGTAAAACTCCAACTGGGAAAATGTTAAATCTTTCCCACATAAAGATGAAGAACTGAGGAGCTTCCAGTTTATCTCCATCTGGAAGATAAATGTGAATCCTGAGCTGGAAATACAATTCATTTACTACAAAAGAAGCAAGAGAAGAATCGTCACAACAAATTGTCAGTTTTCACCTCAAAACTGTAAAGGACACAATATTTGTGTTTTGGTCACAAGTAAATTGGACACGATTTGTTACTATTGCTAAAAATGTTGCTGTAGTTTTATCTGTTACATAAAAAAGAAACCGTTACAAGAAAACACATTTAAAATAAACGTTTCTTAAAAAGCAGGGTGAAATTCTTACAAATCTCAATAACAAGAATATTTTAAGCGGTGATTCAAACAAAGTCAGAAGTTGTAACAATTTTTAAAAAACGAATGAAGCCAGTTTTGAGATTTTCTTTTTTTATGCGAGTTTGTTTTTGCGATCCTCTTAACAGTAAATCTGATAAATAGATTAAGTGATTTAGTATTTGTACGATAATGGAAAGCTTAGAATACAAAAACTGAGAATGGAAATAGTAAAAATAAAGTAAATTAAGACAAGAAAGTAGAAAGTAATAAATAAAAAACATTCAGGGCTATTGCTGACATCAATTTTCATGTAAGGCTATTAAAATATATAACCTGCTTTGTAAATTACATTAATTTCTAAAAATAAAAGGAAATGAAACTAGTCAATTCACAAAGAGGAAGATCTGTTAAAAATGATTGTCAGTAAAATGTGGTGCAATGCCACAGTGAAGGCTCGAGTGATTTTTCTGTGATATCAATGGAAGATCAAGTTGATTTAAAGTGTAGAAAATAATTTACGTTAGCAAAGCATGCAGTTGTCCTCACACCATAAAAATAATAACGAATAAAATAAATTCTCAACATAAATGAAAAACACTAAAGGCTACACGTTTTTCCCGCGAGGCTGGATCGTACGGTACTTGCAGGAAACCGTTGCTATGCCGTTGAGTCCTGCTTGAGCCTTTGGCTGCGCGCCTTGTAAACTTCAATCAGCAGGTCTTTAACGTACTGGATCTCTCGTTCTACCGACTCCGCCTTGTCGCGCAGCTCCCGGTTCCTTCCCTCGAGGCAATGCAGTTGCTCTTCTAAAGAATCTAGCTCCGCCCTTTTTCGCTGGCGATACCTGCAAAAAGTGGTTTTAGGAAAAGTGTATTCCTCTTTTTTTTATTTCAAAATAAATGTTAGTCATCCAGTGTGAACTATTTACCTATGGGCGGCAGTTTTGTTCTGATCCCTTTTCTTTTGTTTTCGCTCCCCTCCTTCGTGCGGAACGATGTCCACTTCGTATTTCACAGCGCAGTGGTCTTCCCTCAGCCTGCAGGCTTGCCTGTGCCCTGGAGAGTCCAGGTTCAGACTCTCTCTGGCCATCAGAAAACATTCTGGGGCTTGATGCTCTAGGTAATTACAGTGCAACTCAGGCTGAAGTATTTGGAGACTCTCCGTTTTCACCTGTTCATTGATATTTCCCAAGAAACTATGGTAGGCTTCAGCCTGTGGCGCTGCAGGAACATAACACCCGTCGCTGCTGTCGCTTTTCCAAGACACCGTGGCTTTTGTCACCTCCACGCTAGTCTTGATACTGCTCAGCACTTCGTTGTTACTGGTGCCTCCACTGACCTCCCTCATGCTGTACATCAACACATCCTCCTTCTTATGTTGGGCATCAGGAGACCCACCAAAGCCAAAACCACCACCAACGACCTTTGCACCACTTATCACATCTTGAGTAAAACAGCAGTTTTTCTCTTCTTTGGGTAAACTGGCACATCTTCTAAGCTCGATAGTACTACCCAGACAATAGCTTTTCCCAACCAATTGATCATCCTCTACACAACCGTAACTACCGTTAAGGGCCACAGCAGAGATACCTGAGTTACTTCCTTTGGAGCTCAACAAGCTGTTGTCATAGCCTTCACTGAACCTAACGCCGTCCACAACTCTTTTCCTACCACACCCACTTGGGCGACTGCAGCTGTACGGGGTGTGTCTTGGAATCTTGGATCGCCCAATCGACCCACCACAGATGCTCAGCAGGTCCAGCTCTCCGGTTGCCAGGGTAACAAGAAGAGGGTTGGAATCCGATTGGTTAGACGTGGAGTAGGATGCATATGGCAGTTGACTGAACGGCTGAGGACCCGCCGGCAGTGGACCCCTGTCGCATTTTCCCAACCTCTGCCCTTTCTCTTGCAGTGGTTCAGACAGGAAGTAGTCCTCTAGTTGGGCAAGTTCCTCTTGCAGCAAAGAGGTCATGACCTCCAAGTCAGAGGGCACCTGGATATCATTCTGAAGGGGTGAAGGGGGAAGGGAGGCATTGGTGGAGGAGGGAGGGGAAGGAGGGTTTGGGAGGTACGAGGAGAAATCCACTTCTTCCGTCATCCAGTCAGTGAGACCATCACCTATTGTGGAAGGAGAAAACAGGTGTTCGTTACAAACCGACTGATGGAAAGAATGTCACACCTGAAAAATTACGTTCATGCAAAAAGAAAATAACAGTTATTAGTAGTGCAAGTAGAAATTCGGTGAAGATATATTCTGACTGATGATCGCACATGCATAGAAGAATTTAATCGAGTTACCCAATGTCGAAATAACAGACGTAGCTAGTTTTTTACTTACTGCTCAAGAAGGACGAATCTGCTGCAGTGCCGAGCCCACCTGAAATGGGGAAAAATATAAAAAAACGCACTTGCTGCAACTCACCAATTAAGTGCTGGCTCTCCTCTGACACCTCCCCCCTGCACCCCTGTGATTGGCTGTGGCTAGCCTGTGGGTGAGAGAGAGTGAGGGGGTCTGCCGGGCAGACACGAAGAGTCTTCCAAACATGAGCCGATGTTGCCATCATTTTGTCTGCTGACGCTTTGATTCAGTCCAAGTCCGGGCATAGGCTGAGAATGAGCGGGGTCTGACAGATGGGCCACAGAGAGCAGGGCAGGGTGAGCATAATGAAACCTAGAGGGTAAACGAAAACAAGGATCAGAGAGCTGTGGGACTTAAAACACACGACCTGTCCACTATACTGATGGATAGCAATCTGCGTAGTCCTCAGGAAGTCATTACAGCGCGATTAAGTTTCATGATAACATGCAGCAATGGGATATCTTCTCATGGTGATATTTATAACACAATTTACACATGCAGATGTTACACTTAAGCCACTTGCACTTGAACAAAAACAACCAGATCCAGAAACCAAATATTAGATTGGACCAATAAGGGATCCAGATGGGGCAGAGGTGTCCTTTGGAGTCTAAAGTGCCTCAAAGCAAAATGAACTTCACAACCCTAAACACACGTGGGACCCGGCTATGCTGTCAAGGGCCCTGCTGTTGACAAGAAGCTCCACAGTAACCAGGTCTCTCAAGTGAGAGGCACCCTGGTGGTTAAATTGGATTAATGCAGATCAGCTGCTTCTAATCCTTGTTCTTTTTACATTAATCACCTCTCTTTGATCACATAATCACTCCAGATTACAGAAAAGGACCAAACATCAATAGACTGTCACTGTTTTTATTTGGGGTAGAATGTAGATTTTTAATTGCACTGAAGGAATTAAGCAAGGCATTTATTTACATTTATGACTAACAAGGCTGTTGATGACTGCAGACACAGTTTAGTGTCTTAGACAAACAAACCAATAACAATAACAAACACTTCTCTTAGAAAACAGCAGGGCAAACATTTGACTTTAATTAAATATGCAGTAGAAAATAAACCAATCAGTGAACGAAACTCAATAAATCAGGTATTTGCAACAAACAATGTCAACTAAAAATAAAGCGCAGAGACAGCTGAGAAGTGAGCAGAAAGAGTTTGACTTACTCCATTCTTGCAGAGAAACTGTAGAGTTCTTGGGGGTGCGTTGCTAAAGCAAAGCACGGGCTTCTTTCAGGGTCCAGCAACAAGACGGAATCAAAGAGCCATAATTTAGCTCCGAACAGCGGGGACAACGCAAACGGACAGAGATGCTGCTTTGTTGTGGTCGACCTGTAAACTGAGGAGGAGCTTAATTGAGACAAAGCATCAGTTCATTCACACCTAGCAACCAACTGCGTCACCGGAATAAAGTGTTGTTGCTCAGCCGGAGTGGATCCCTCCGCCCCTGCCTACATCCCTCTGCGGATCACCGAAGGACGTCCCACTACTCCCACCGCCGCTGGAACAAACCGGTGAACTTTATTGTTTTAAAAGTTATATTTCCAACTGTTTAAAGCTGTTAAAAGTGGTGAAATTTAGGTTATAACTATCAGACAGTAGCCGCAAAAGGAGAAGACATGCGACAGAAAAACAAACAAAACTTTTCTATATTTTAATACAGGTGCAACACATACAAGCAATTAAGATGTTTTATCTAGTTCTACATATGTTAATGACGTAGTAAGAATGGCCAAGTGGCTACTGTAAAGGGTTCCACCTGTTTCATCTTTGTTGCCATAGTGATGAGGGATGAGGCACCGTTAGCTTAGCAGTGCGCAGCTGCTTGTTAATGTCCATAACCAGGTACGACAAGGCCTTGTTTTCATGACTACAGCTCCCTAATGTGCACTTCACTACACTTTACTACAGGGTATCATACTACGTTAAATATTGTGCTGTAGACGGACTATTTGCTTCATAGCACACTTTATTTGGCAGGACCGCTGTTGCATTGTCGTTGCATCAGTGATCCACGCTCAATCTGATTGGCTGTTCAGGCTCAGATTGACGTGCTGTGATTGGTTGGAGTCGACTCTGTCTAAAATATGATTGGATAGTGGTAGGCAAGGCGAACCATCACTGTGTTGATGTCTTTTTTCCCCCTGCACTGCAGGCTGTGCACATGTTTCATGTAAACAAACCGGGTGTGGAGTTAGGTGAACCAGGTTTCCAGACCTAAAAGTGTTTTTATCAAACATTTTCTGAAACTTACTTTTATTTATGAAGGACAGAATAGCTGGAAGTGATGAATTATCAATAAAATAATAATAATAATTAAAAAAAATTACGCAGTTACCTGTAATAAACCCATATTTTTTCCAAGCACCATTAACTGATACTTTTTTCTGTTTCCACAACACAAACAGCCTTTTTAAATTATTTTATGCAGTTATGATCATTTTTATTTAGAATAAAAGTTAAATGTGGTACAAATCTATAAATATAAAGATCTCACACACACACACACACACACATATGTATGTATATATATATATATATATATATGCTTCTAAAACCATTTTTTTCTGACTAGTGCAGTGGGAAAAACTGATTGATCTAAACAAAGTTACTGTCAGGGACAATCAACATTAATTATGTTGTAATTAAAGCTTTGTTTTTTCTGCTTTCAGCAAATCCCAAAGCTGAGCAAGTGTGCTGCTCTCCTGTTGCTATAGAGATAGCGGACACTGCCCCCTATTTTAGACTTGTTTTTTGGTTGCTGTTGCCATGGGATTTGCATCTCTCTCTCTCTCTCTCTCTCTCTCTCTCTCTCTCTCTCTCTCTCTCTCTCTCTCTCTCTCTCTCTCTCTCTCTCTCTCTCTCTCTCGCTCTCTCTCTCTCCCCCTCCCTCCTTACCTACTGTTTTCCTTTCAGCTCACCTCTATAACTCTGCCCCTCCCTGTCCAACCACTCCTCCTTCCCACTTGCTGAGTTGCACGACTGTGACATTATCACTTTGCCAAAACCAATAGATTTGTTTCCAGTTCTGCTCAATTTACATATTGATGGGCCCTTTAATAAATTTGTCTGCCAAGAAGTGGATTTAGTGGAAGTGTCTGGGCTTCAGACCTTAACTGATAGGATACAATGACATGATCCTGACAGATGAACAGTTTCCACACTAAAGCCAAACACATTTTAAGTAGAACCAACGAAATCTTTGTAACTTTGAATTATGTTAAAAAGTAAACTCTTTCAATCTGTTTAATGGAAAAGTCATTAAAGGGACAGTTCTTTTATTGAGAGGCTGTTAACCAAAATGCCCACTCTGTTGTAACTACTTTATGAGAGGAGCTTTGAGAGATTTGTAGAAATGCGGCCTGATGCAATCTGGATAAATGTGGTCGTAATGGAAACCAGATTGAGATGGTTTTAGCTGCTGAAGTTGGCAGGTCTCACAGGAAATCGCTGACTGCTCTCTCTGTCGGTATTAATTGGCCCGCTGAGGGCTTCCTGTTTGTGCGTCACAAGAGAAATCTAAGGTGCTGCTCGTGATGGTACGGCTGCATTTCCCTGTTGTCGCCACTCTTAGGAACAATTTATTTAGAAAAAAGAGGAGTTATTTACACAGGAAAGCACCTTTATGTCTGCTTGCTTCAGATAAACCCCTGGACTCAGCATCTCAGAGCAATAACAAGATAACACACATTTTCCAAATTGTTGAAACAGCAAAAACGAAGCTAACGAGCTGATGCACCCTTCACAAACGACTCTGGTCCAAGCTGGACTTCATGTGTGTTTTAGATCTTTGTCATGTTCTTTAGAGCAACATCAACTGATGCCCATATTAATTGAATGTTGTGCACGAGTTGAGAAGTTAGAAAAGTCGACGCTGCATGCCAAGTGCACGTATGACACGTTAGTGAGGCTTACACCATCGTTTCATCATCATCTCTCTCAGAATTTATTGTCCTCAACTTTTGCCCCTCTTTGAACACACGGAGAAAACATGTAGTGCAGTTACCACTTGTGAATGGAAGCGTCTCAGAGGGGATTTGGGGATGTTTCTGCCTGCTGATAGCTTACACGTTTGTCTGTTTGGCATGAAAACAGGTGAATCGATTCTGAGAAAGGTGGCGACCATAATGTAATTTACCTTTGTGAAAGGTAAAACTAAGACTAACTTTATTTGGCGTTCAGCTGTGACGGCACAGAACCAGACGGTCACAGGTTTGTGTTCATTTACCAATCCTCAAGGGCTTCATGTTTCATGTAAAGGAATACAGCAGCCTGGATCTCAGCTTTTAACTTTCCCGTCTTCTTGTTGGTTTTGACTCCTAATCTTTAACAAAGTGCTCAAGGAAGAAAAGATCTGGGATGACAACAGGAGGCCCGTTGAGAGGAAACGAAAGGTCAAACTCAGAGTCACGCAAAAAAGGTTTTATTTGGCCAAAATGTACAGAAAAATTGAAGAAATGAAAAGTTCCATAAAAATATGATGTCTGTGCATCACTTGTGGGCATTTAAACCAGACAGGTCCCATATGGTTCCTTTGTGTTATTTACAGCACTCAGAGTGTGTGATCCTGCTCAGCAGAGACCCCAGAGGCTCGGCGTCTATCACCTCTGAGCTTTACACAGTCCATACTCATTCAGGCAACATGCTTTCTGCAAGACGGGTCTCATGGCAATTTGTCACATAAGCACTAAACCAAAATCATGTTATTCAAGAGGATGGATACCACCTGAGAATTTTTTTTTCCTTTAAGTGACACATTGTTCAGCTTTCAGAATACTGGAGACTTGTCACGCTGTCAGGATAGAAAAGGCTGTTTTCTACGTTTATGGAAGCTGCAGGGCCTGGTTTATTATGCGCAACATGCTGTTGGGTAAGATAAAGCAGTAACAAGCCCTTTACAGATGTAGTTAAGTAACAAATAATCTAAAAGATGTCTGATTACAACAGGAATAACAATCTCCCACGCTGGAGCCAGAGTCGCGGGCTGGTCTTATTAGGCCGACTCTGGTAGATTTCCCCCTCTGGGTGTTTTTCTCCCAGTATTGTTGCATGCCATGACATCTGAAAAACATTGTAATTTAATGAAGCTGTATGTTAGGCGGCTTGTTTTGAATTAGTGTCAATTTGCATTCCCTTCAAAGAAAAGTGAGTTTGATTTGTTCAAAGTGGTAAAAATCAGCCGTGAAGGATGCTTTCATCTGCTATGCCTGCGCGCACGTGTGTGTGTGTGTGTGTGTGTGTGTGTGTGTGTGTGTGTGTGTGTGTGTGTGTGTGTGTGTGTGTGTGTGTGTGTGTGTGTGTGTGTGTGTGGATGGGCAGTTGAGTTTTTTTCTCTTTAATCTCCTACATTAATCTGAACTCACACAGGGGGGAAATGAAAACGCATGAATTAAAAATGCTTGACTGAAATGTTGTGAAGGTTTTGACTTCCGCTGCTTTAAAGTTTCCGTCTGAGCTGAGAGACGTCTCCATTTCGTCAGGTTGTTTTCACACAAGGCTAATTTCTCCCATTAATACCGACACACTCGTGTGAGACCTTCACTGATCCGCAGCCTACCCAACAGGCGACGAAGGCCTGGGGGGGGCTTATCTGCTGGTGAGAAAGTGAGAGGCGATCACCCTCATCAATAAGGCCAGGTGTCACTCATGCTCGTCGCCACAATCATGAGCTAACATCGCCCTCTAACTGATCTGCTTATGATTCAGCTGGGTGCACCTGAGGCTCGGAGACACACCGACGTGTGAACATCTCTCCCAAGGTCAGAGAGAGCAAACAGCACCAGGCCGCAGACAGGCTCAGCCTGCTCTAAACGCCTTTCATAAATATTACACAACATAACCAACCGGGGAATTAGGGATTAACGTTTCAGTCTAATCTAATCAGCACCCGTCAGAAACAATCTGATTACCTACTGATCTGCTAAACATTCCCCCGATAACAGCAGGTGAACAAATCACACCGCTGTAAACTCCGCATACGTCTCAATCATCATTTGAAACAAGAAGCAAAGCAGGAGTCGGGCTTTCTGACGAGATAAGAACTATTTTGTGGGACGCGTGCATGTGTGGTTTCGAATTTCTCAGCGTTGAATCATGCATGTTGCATGTAATTTCATTTTTTTATGTAGCTCACCTATTGCAGACACGCTGTATAATTAACCGGGCAGCCCTGGAAATACAAATATGTGGTTTGATTTGGACTCTTCTGGTCCAGATCCTGTAAATAATCAGAGTGAACACGTTAAACCATCCTGTGTACGTAAACAAGTCGAGTACACCCTTGTGAACGTCGGCTCATTGAGATTATTTAAAGAACGTGTAATTAATGAAGCGCTAATTAAAACATAAAGAGTTTTAAAACCCACCAGACAAAACAAAAACTCACTTGTGTTTTTATTTATTTAATAGTTGTTTTTATAGAATGTCATTAAAGCAATTTAATCAACAAAATATTGAGACAAGAATTTACTTTTTTATATGCAGTAAAAAAACGTTATTTACCTGAAAAGCTCTTTATATAAATATACATATTAACAATGATATTGTAAAAATCTTTAATAGATAGATATCTGGCACAAAGCAAGATTCAAATCATTGTGTGACATTAAATGCTTCTTAAATGGTTTATTATACGGTTAGTGGTTAGAAATATTATTATTTTTAACAGAAAATGTTCCCAAATTCAGGAGAAAATGTAAAAATGCATCAAAAAGGTTACGCTGCAGGAATTCAGTTTGTTGTAAACAAAATGTAAGAAATCTTGTCCTGAATGATCAAAAAGCTAATTTCAGGGATTAAAAACAGAACTTGTCGTTTCTGACTGAGTGTTTCCTTCTTAAATCCAAACTTTTCAAATGCATCTCTGTTATTATTTAGCCCTGATTCACTCGGAGGTCTCAGACTTTTCTCCCCGTCCGTTACCCTCCGCCAGGCCGCGTGGTGCTGAGCAGGTGTCTCCGTCTCTCTCTGTCCCCATCTGTCCCTCGGAGGCGTCTCAGCTCATGAACTGCGTGTAGCCCTCTGCTCCCGTTACTATGACGTCCATCCAGATCCTCATGGCCTCGGGGGACGGGGCCACCATGTAGTAAAGTCGGTCGTGGGTCTTCACACAGAAGGTCAACGATGGATTTGGGCTCTGGTCACAGAAAAGTAAAAGGACATTTGTAACCAACACCTGTTGCATCTGTTTTCTAGTAAGGAGAAGCTTTATTAGATCTTAAATTTACTGATATAATTAGAATAAATAACACCTGGAACAGAATAAGCCTGTCGGTGAAGTTTACCTTGGCGGCGCTGCGCAGGTGATCATAATAAACCTCTTCAATCGCCTGAAAGTAAATGAGTCCTTTCAGCTTTGTCTCATGCTTGTCTGGGAGGAGGAAAAACCGGAGAATTAAATTAAGACACATCGTGTAGCTCTGATGCAAGACCTCTGCCAGCTCAGACACCAGACGGGAGAGTCAACCACAGATGAGCGGAAATATGAGAAAACAGGTGCGGGACGTTTCAGAAACATCTAATTCCTCTGATGGAGTTTCAACAAAATAAAAGCTGAAACAGAATTTTTCATTTTGTGTTTCCCAAAATCAGGAACAAACTTTTTGGAAAAAAAAGATTCAGGATTTTTTTTTTTGTAGTTAATTTTTAAGTAAAGTTTTTGTCTTTATGAACATTTCAAAACAAAATCTTATAAAAATAAATGTCCTACAATGTGTTCATCTATTTATCATCTTTTTTCTGCAAACTCAACAAATACAATTTTGAATATTTGTCTCATCAGCAACTCAAAAGTGAAAAGTTCCTCAACCGTAATACTTTTTTTGGACATTATTTCCTTTCTCTTGAGTCGGTGAAAAGAGGAACGGATTTAAATACAGATCAGGCTGATAACAAGGTGACAAAAACATCCTTTTTTCCTGGCAACACATCAGCCATGAATAGGTATGAGCCGGCTGGTTCAGAGGAAAACTTAATTAAAAGTCTATTTCCAGCCATGCCTGAAGTCCTCTCCATCCTTTGAGTCTGACTTGTTTTCTTCACTTCTGGATTGTCTGCATTTTTCTTCTTCTTGTAACCTTTTATGCTTCTGGCGAGGTTGGAGGTTTTTTTTTATGTTGAAAAGAAACCCAACTTTAGGATATCACATTTGATCTTCCTGTTCAGAACGTGGCTTAAAGCCGGTCAGATCTTCTGTCCACCGTTTGTTCGCTCCACGCCGAGGACTTGTAACCTGATGATGAACATCACTGACATGATGCGGTTTTGGGGTGTTAGAGGCTAAACTATCAGCATTTCAAAAAGAAGGATCCCTTCCTCTGGATTCTGCTTAAAGAGTTTCTGAATCCCACTCTAGCTCAGACGAACAGCGGTCTTTTCCTTTAGTCTCGTGCAGAATGAAGCCCACAAAGGAACAAACACCCACTAACAATTAAAAGCAATCTTTTGAAATGTTTTTCCACTTGTTTTTTTCTACTTTCCCATAAGTCAAATCTGCTTAGTAATGAGATAAATGTTTTTGAAATGTGAGTTTCGTTTTATTAGTCACGAACAAGCCAGGAGCTAGCCTCCTCCCCAAGAAAAACACATCCAGAGACACTATTGCATCTTATTTCATCACCGTCATCACCATCATCTTCGTCAGGAGCGAGGGGGTGAAAAGGCCCAGCCAAGTGAATGGAGAGAGGAGCGAGGGGAGCAGGGGTGTCAGTAGTGAAATTATACCCGCATTTTATTTAGAACTTGACTCTAAAATAATGCTTCAAAACTTGCGCAGAAAACTGTTCCGATGGACGTGAAACACACACGTTTAAAAGTAGAGGATGGAAAGTCCGCCGTGGACGGAGAAATCGACATCCACACGAGTGAGGAGAATGACGGTGAAGGAGGTCCAGCAGGAGTAAACGGTGGGAATCTTCATGAACTGAATAAAGCAGGAGCGGTCCTGTCAGACAGAGAAGATTCAGGTGTGTGTAAACACGGCTTACACACTAAAGCCAGACACAGCAGGCCCCTTAAACCCCAACTAGCCATTCACGTGTAAGACTCGTGGATTCAGAGTGCAGAAACTGGAATTTTTAGTCACATTTTCAGGTTTGGAAGGAGCTCAGATTAGCAGAAAGATGATGGTTTAGGTGTCTAAAGAAGGACAGACATTTTATGACTTAATTGTTTTGCATTACTTTCCCATAATGAACCTATTTAAATCAGCATGCTGAAACACCCTGCATCATAACACGGTTACTCATTTATTCATCCTATATTCCTGGGGGAGCTGGCCCAAGTCGCTGGGGAGGAGGAAGTCTGGACCTCTCTGCTTAGGCTGCTGTCCCCGCGACCCGACCCCGATGGCTGGCTGGACGGACGGTTGGTTGGATAGAGTTTTTAAACTGTTTATTTTGTCTGTTATCCCCAAACAATTATTAAGATTTATGCTTTTTTTAAAAGGTGAGCCTAAATGGCATGGGGGGGGGGGGGGTTCCACCACTGTCAGTGATTTTGAGGGACGTCTTAATTATTATTTTGACCTAAACAATTTACTTTCTTCGTGTCTCACGCAGGTTTTTATTTGCTCTTCCTGCTTTACCACTCACCTGTGCATCATCAGATCCATCTTCCTCCTCTCTCCCTGAGCTTTGTTTTCACTCTCTGCATTTTTATGTTCTTTATTTTGATCTCTGCTTTCATTTTGCCCTAGAAGGTTTCTGCCTGCTGGCTAGTTTACACAAAAAAGAGCAGGAGATAGCAACAAGCAGATGAACCTGTTTTAACGGATGTTGTGATTTAACGAGAAGGATAAACATATTAATTAACAAGGGCTGCTTTAAGTTCAGAAGTCCTACTCATTAGCAACAACCAGCATGCGCCCGTTCGTCTTCTGTACTCTTGTGAAAATGTCAATGAATAAAACTCAAATTCCTCACCAGCGTAATAACAGAAGTTCCTCTTGAGGCGGTCGAAAACAAACCAGCGTTTCTTCCACGACTTGATCTTCCCTCCCATCTTCACCAGGTGACCTTTGCACATTTTCTCTGAGAGGATGACGAAGGGGCAGGTGTCAATGCAGTGACCGCACGACTCCACGTGAGCTCGCAGGTCAAACTCTTCTTTACGATTAGGCAGATAGCGCGTCATGGGACGGGCCTGTGGAAGGAAACGGTTGTGACGAGGACGAACATCATTTCTGATCAGCTGCTTAAACGCTTCTAGTTTCTAGGTAATCCGTTTTGTGGCAACAAGAGTTAACTGGAGATGCTGTATATTTCAAAGCTTAACAGCATGTGTTTGTTTATTCATTAACATTCATAAACAACAACAGGATAAATATGTGTGTATGTGTGTTGTCTTTAAATGCCTGGAGGTGCAAACTCATCCTTTATCTCTAACAGAGCAACAAATGTTACAGTTTTCTCCTAAGATGAGATGAACGAATGAAAATGTCTCATATTCTTGTAGTTTTTATTCATTTTTGCTCAACACTTCTGAATTAGAGTTAAAAGAACACACATTAAATTAAAACGACTTCAACGATGATGTCGGTGTTGTGTGGCTTTTTAAAAACAGATTCCTGAGTCAGACGATGAAAACAAAGGTCGACCAATGGGAAGATTCTTCATTAGACGTCTGTCGGATCTAAGCTTATAATAAATTATGTGGTTATTTTATTTTCTGCCCTTCCTCTTTTTTGTTTTCCCTTCACTCTCCCCTCCTCCTCCTCTTCATCTTTCTTTGACAATCTTTGATCTTCTTTTTCACCCAACCTCCCTTTAGTGTCTCGCCTCTTATCCTCTCTCCCCTCGAGTCACCCCTCCCCTCCTTCCCCTCCCCGTCTTCTCCTCCCGCTGTGCCACTGACCTGAGAGAAGTGCTTCTCTCTCATCTTCACCTCCTCCTCCACCAGCCTCCGCCTATGGGCCGCCTCGTCCTGAAGCCTCTTCTCGGCCTCCTCTCGTCTCCTCCGCTCCTCCTCCAACATCTGCCGCCGAGCCTGCACCTCCCTCTCCTGGGAGCGCCGGGTGGGAGAATGAAGAGTGGAGGAGAGGAGAAATAAGGAGAGACGGGGAAATATGTTCATGGAAGGCAAATATTGCAAAACAAAGCAGGTGACTGTCAGAAGATGCTCAGGAGAATTCAAGTCCCAATCCAGGGTTTTGTAAAATATATGTCTTTTGTCTGCAGACGGAAGAGGAAGCTGATGTAAAATGATCCTTTGTGGCTTTCAGATACTTACTCACAGGCCTGCTTTATTTCAGTATAAAGAAATAAAACAAACAAAATGTTTTACAGCTTCGTTTCACCATTTCTGAAACTGTTCACTAGTTTAACTCAAAATTACGTCTCTTATGCTCTCAGTGGAAATAAAAGTTTTTTGTGATTTACTGGCAAAATGTACATTGTTTTCATAAATCTGCTGTGCGGATCACGAGTTTTCACCTACGTGTTTGGAGCACAACAACTCAAGTCTGGTGTTAGGTTAGGGTTAGGGTTTTATTTTGTGTTCAAGTGAAATTTAAAACCAAAGAAATAATTTTATTATTTAATGCGTTTAGGAGCAAATGTTGGAGAGAGAAACCAGTGAGCTTCATGCTGTTTGAGTAACGTAATGAGGTCACCATCCCCAGGTGGGACTGCAGCAGGAAACCCTTCATCATTTGTTTGTATTGCACTTTTATGCTTGTGGATCTAGTATTTACGTTTGTCTTTACTTTTTCCATCAAACTACAGCATCTGTTAAAAATTTTTCTGCAAGTTTAATTTTGTGAGGAAGCTTTGTCTTTAGTAAATAAGTTCGAGTAAAGAATATGTCTCAAAAAGGCAACTAAAACCACTTTCTAAACCATGGGTGTTAAGTGTCATGTAAAGGAACACTAAAGGTTTTTTTTTTACACTTTAACTCATTCACTGCCATTGGCGACTAAAGCCTGCCAAACACGAGAGCAATCTGCTGAGCAAACGGCCTCGAATGACTGTTTGTTCAGCAGATAGCTCGCTGCTGTGTGCGCCTGATTTTCACTGAGTTTTCCGCCTCACGAGACGCTGAGGCGAATATCTGACTGGTGAGATATTTTCCGCCTCACGGGGGGTTAAGACTCGCCGTGTGCGCACTACGTCAGCTGCTGGCTGTGCTGAAATATTCTAGTGGCCAATCAAAGCGTGTTCCCCGCTCACATGATTCCAACGTAGCTTTGAACTAGCTTCCAGGTTCGTGGGATTCAAAATAAAAGGGCCATCAAACACATATTCTCCCGTCATCTTTTGTTGTGGGATTTGATTGCGTACTAGACATTTTATTAAAAGAATATTAAAACAATAATCAGAATTTATATGTTGCCATCACAAACATAATCAATTAGTTCACACGTCACATCTTCATCATCATGCCTGTTTTACTTAAATCGACCACTTGTTGGCGCAGTATAGAGCAAATTAATCATCACAGCGCCTCGAACCAGTTGATTAGAAAGCTTCAGTTCATCACAAGGCTTCTCAACATCACTACTTTTAAGAATGAATATTTTTTAGCGTGGATCATTATACTTTTTTATCAGTTGGCTTGCATTAGCGCTAGCTCATTTTTAGCGCTAGCTATAGAGGGCTGAAGCAGGGTTGTTTAAGGCAGTTGTAATTCCACTTTCAACCAGTAGGAGGGAGAGGCGGGAAACTTGTTTATTGTGGCTTTAAGAAACAGAAAATGTGCAAAGTTTAAAATCAGAAGACAGGGGTACAGAAATGTGTTATTGTTGGTCTAGAAACAACTCATCCCTGCAAACATTAATGACATGGTGTAGCTCTGTGGACCTGAGGGGGTGAAGTGGTGGGACGCTGTCATGCAGTTGTGCAAAGACTGATTTTAACATAAAAGCTCTGCAGAAGTAACTCACTCTGTTCTCAATCAGTCTGGCTTTCTCCTGCTGAGCCTCCTTCAGCATCTTTTCCATCTCCTCTAGCCTCTGGGCCTCCAACCCACAGGCGCTACAACACACAGGGGAAAGTTGCATTGATTACATGCCTGTGACAAGGCTCGGGATGAAAAAGGTAAACAAACATGCCTGGAAACCAAACACCCAAAAACAGCAGGAGACCAAGACGAGACACGGGTTCCCCGTTAACACTAGTAAACGTAACTTCATAAACTTGAGTGGGTTGGCATGGCAACAGCCAACGTGGTCACGTGAGCAGGCCTGTAACAAAATATGTTGTCACAGTAACAAAGCACAGTGACCTTTCTTCAGAAGAGAGGGAGCAGATTTAGGTGTTCCCATGGAAACAGAGGCAACTGCTCCTCTGTTTCTTCCAGCCTCTCACCTTTCTGGGGTACACGTGGAGTTGGAGACACTGGTCTCCAAGCTGTCTGAGCTCTCCAGACTCAGCGTGTCATATGCTTGGTTACCACCGGGTGGCGACTGATGATGCAGGTAGGAGTGATGGACTGTTGGTGATGGGTCTGTACAACATAGAGAGCACATTACAGACTTACACTGCCCTCTACTGGTAGAAGCACATCGCTGCTGTCAACAGATCACAATCACACTGATCAGCCACAACATTAAAACCACTAAACTACTGATCTGAGCTCCAACTCTCAGAGAAAATGTTGCGTGGCCCTGGAATAAGCTTTAGAGTACAACTCGGGTTTTGTTGTTCTGGCTGATCCAGTCCGTACGTTCTCATATAAAAGTTGTAAAACTGTATCATTTGATGATGTGGCTGAACCAAGGGACTCGAGTACCTTTGCATTCCAGAGCCACGAGTTTCCTGGAGTCCATGTCTAATGGGTTTTTCTCCCTCAGCATCAACTGTGAATCCAAGCAGAGACACAAGAAAACATCACGCTGTGAGCTGCGTGGAGCTGATGATTGTTTAGAGCATAAAAACTGACCGTGATAGGTGCAGCTTTCTCATGCCTGAAGCCACTGGTGTGTGTCAGGATGGTGGTGCTGCAGGCTGGAGAGCTTGATGCTCCTTGTCCAACCTCACCGTCTGATTTGGACTTTAACAACTGTAAGACAAAATGTATTATTTTCATTTCTTACTTCATTGGTTTTAATGGTGGCCATGTTTTTCTTTTGTATTTTGTGGCAGAATGAATGGTCACCGACCAGTCTAACCAGTGCTGGAGGGTTTCTTAATACATATTTGCTTATTTCTAACAAATAACAGAAATATTTTATCTCACGATAATGCACTGATGTTGGTGCTCATTGTCAAAGTAGAGTGCACATTTACCTGCCTGTGTCTGCGTGTGGAAAAAGACTTTGCAGGCAGCGGTGGAGGACAGGACTGAGGCTCTCCAGCAGCCATGATGTCCTGGTACCAGCGCTCAAGATTAATGGGAGGCATTGCATTCCTGCTGAGCTCAGGCTGGCTCTGAGGTGATCAAAAGCATCCAGCCAAAAAAAAATAACAAGCGAACAAGCTTAAAACTGGCAGGAAAGATTAAACGTGGTCTTTTAACAAGACAGCAGAGATCATAAAAGTTCAGGGGATTGGGGCAGTGCTGTGAAGAGGAAATGTGTCAGCTTGAAGGACAAACCTGCGCAGAGAGGAAAGAGGAAGGACCACATGCAGCCGAGCGGCAGGAGAAGGTGGATTCAGACTGGGCCAGTTGGAATGATGGAGTAGAGGAGGAAGGGGAGGGGTTAGCTCGCTGCATCCCAAAGATCTGGCTTAACTGACTGACTGTGATGTACTCCTTCACACGGACACAGAGAAATGCAAAAGTACGTTTTCAAAATAGGGAGAGAGCAGAAGTTAGAGAAGAAAGTATAAAAAAATAACATCAGAGCCTTTAAAGGAGCAGAAGAGCTGTCTACCTCACGTGGCAAAGCTGGAGATACAGTAAGAGAGAGGCAGTGGAGAGCAGCGGGGGAGGAGGAGTGATGCTGCAGAGAAGCATTTCCATACATCCTATAGACATCAGACAGCCTGAGATACTCCTGCATCGACAGCCAGGAGACAGTCAGTCAGTCAGTCAAAGGATTCACACAGTAAAGGTCATGATGCTGCAAATTACAAGGCCTCCATGTTTGAAATAATTACAGATTGACTTAAGTTTAATACGTTTTAAAGGACATTTTAATCTTATTTACAAACATAGAACACAAACTCACCTTACACTGCAAAAACTGATTTTCAAGAAGGTAAAAAAAGCCTAATTTTATCTTCTTTTTTTGTCTAAAAAGAAGCAAAACAATCTTCTCTGCAAAAACAGCACTCCTGGAAATAAGGTAAATATTCTTAAACGGGATCACACTTTCTTGCTTTGAGTAAAAGAAATCTTCCAGTGAGATAAGCTAAGTTGCTTTGCAAGAACTCTTAAAGGTGGAATTTGGAATATTTTAATAAAAAGCTAAATTGTTTAAAATAATACCTCCACAGGATGTTTAGAGTATAGAATGTATGTGTAGTTTCTCCTATAAAAGCTATAATTAAAAAATAAATATACAATTTTTTATTTTGACGGGCACGACACTGGGTTTATGTTTACATCTACTGGCCACTAGAGGGCACCATTATGGTAAAAATCCGCTTGGCAAGGCGAAGCTAGGACTGTGTAAAATGGCGGACTGGTTAAGTCAAGCAGCTGATTATGAGCCCAGAAGACGTTCTAACGGTAAATACTGCCATAAATAAACTTATTAGTAGAAATGAGTCCTTACCTTGTACAATTTTTCACCAGACATGGTGCTGGCTGGTCATGTCACATATCAGCAGTGAACCAACACCCCCCAGATCCTCGGTCAACCTTTCATTTAAAACATTTGGATGCGTTCTGGTTGCACCATTGAACGATAAACCCACTGTACCATAACATCTACACCTTCTAACACCTTTCCCCTCACCCCTCCCCTGATGGCTGGAAAATGTGTTCTGTTGTTGCACTACCACCTCTAAGCACTAGATGTCGCTATAGTGCCCGTGTTCCATATTCAACCTTTAAGACTAGCAGAACCTAATATCAGATTTGTTTTATAAGTTTCAAAAATTCCAGAAAATGTTCTTTTTAGACAAATAATAGGATAAATGTTCTTCAAACTTTTTACATTTTTGAAAAAAACTTTTTGCAGTGTACTAATTACACACCACAACCATCTGCTGTAAGCAGATTTTTGCGAACACACAACATGCCCCATTTTTATGTAGAAGCATTAAATTAGTTTGTTCACACTAAACTGTTCAGATTTACCTCTTGCAGCCTGACAGGACAGAGTTCAGGGGAGGGGATGTGAGAGGAGGAGAAGGAGGCAAAGGAGGGACAGGGACTATGAGGAGGCCCGTCCACATAAACAAGGTCAGGTTCGCTGATGTGAAGCAAATCCTGTTCAGAAAGTTTACTCAAGTAAAAAAATATGTCTACTTTTTGCAATAATTCCAGCTCAGACATCGCAGGTGGTCGGGACGTCGCCTCACGTGTATCTGCTCACCTCTTTCATGCTGCTGGAGGACTTTGGGAAGCTTCTTCCTCCTGTTAGGGTGTGGTACTTCCTCTCCAGGGAACACAACCTGTCTTGTTCCTGGAAGGATGGACAGGTATCATTCCACCAGCTGTAGCTGCATGCACCACCATTTTTAAAAAGCGAACGACTCACCTGATGTAGCAGCTGCAGGGTAATCTTCTTATCATGTTCTACTTTCTCACACTCCTGAGATGCCTGGATCCCCAGCTGCTTCACCTGAGCATCGAGGGCAGCCATCTTCTCCTGTGAATCCAGATGTTGTAGAAAACTCATCGAATCTCTCACAAATGTTTACGCCTGCGGTCCCACCTTTCTCTCGGCCACACTGCAGTGATACTCGGCTCGCTCTTGGAGAAGCTGAAAGCGCTGAGCCTCCTTCTTCTCCTCCAGACCGCTCTCCTCCTCCAGCTGACAGAATTCCAGCTCCTCAAACCGCTTGGTCCCACACTCCAGAGCGTCAGCTTTCTAGACACGGATAGTCACGCTCAATACTCTCGCTCTTAAAACCCAAACAGCAATGCAAAGCTGTAACACTGACCCACTAAGTTTTATACTGCTCTGGATGAAACACACACAGGTTAGAGGGAGTTGCCTGTAAAAAGCATGCAAATATGACTAGCAAAGCTGTTAAGAACAGAATTAATTGTTACTGAAATCTACAAACATCATCAAGCATCCATAAAGAAGCTCTGAAAGCTGAAGCCACCGCAGGAGGCACAAATGCATCCCTCTGTTTGAATTTAAACGCAGTAGCCATGAAACGTTTAGTTCTGAGCGCTTCGGAGCCGAGCGTGTTACATCTGAGGCAGATCAGAATGCATCTCTGTGGTGTTCAGGATGATATAACTCACTGTTGCCAGCCAGTGGGCTGCGTGAGAACACTGACCCTGCTGAGCTGCTCCTGCAACTGTTCCCTTAGTGACAAGGGGCACTTATCAAACTGCATCTTCAGCTCATTGTACTCATTCCTCTGCTTTTCCAGGACCTTCCGCTCAGCCGACACATTAGCTCTCCCCTAAAAACACACACACACACACACACACACACAATCGTGTCCACGTTGAGACCCAAATACCACACCGGGGAGGGCGAAAAAATATCAAGAAGAACTCCAATTTCATGCATTTGAGCTCTGAAAGCTTTAAGATAGCCAAAGCAGTTAAAAGGTTATTCAAGGAAGTTAGTTTGGTGGTTTTAATGTTTCGCACGTTTGTTAGAATGAGACAGGCCAAACGGTTAAAAGAAGCTTTTTTGTGTTTCCAAATCAGCTCTTGCAAGATTTCTGCATTTTTTTTAAATGTATTTTTAAACCGCACCTCGTAGTGAATACAGTCTGGAAGCAGTGCACGTCTGAAATGTGACTTCACATCCAGGAAGGAGCGAGTTTGTGTACTCAGGCGGACGTGCAGCAGCGTTTACACACCTTGTCCTTCTCTCTCTGAGCGTTCGAGTCCAGCTGGCTGAGTCTGAGCTGCAGCTGAGAGATGATCTGGCCTTCAGCCTCCACCTGCTCCTGCTCAGCCCGCCTCTCGGCCTGCAGCAGCGCCTGCTCCATCTCCACCTGCACACAAACACCCAGTCAAAGCTAACACCTAGAGATCTCCAGATATAATCATCTGTGATTGTTCAGGGGTGTACCCACCTCCTGTTTGGTCTCCTGTAGCAGCTGCTCCAGCTCACCCACTCTGTGCGTCAGGTCATCCACCCTGACCAGGATCCTCGTCCTCTCCTCCTCCAGGTAGACCTGCTCCCTCCCAGAAAACAGCTCCTCACACTGGGAGCAGAGGTTTTAAAAGATGACACAACTGCTAACAAAACTAACTAAAACGTTCATCTTAAAATAAAAAAAACATCTCCAACATTTTATTTTGCTGATTAAACACAAAATAAGGAGTGGATAACACTAAGATTAAATAAACAAGACGCAGATTTTCAATCACCCGGTAAACTATAAACATGTTTAATTTATTTTTATAATGCGTGAACTTAAAAGGTTAAGAATATGAACATATGGGTTGTCTCATTCTGTTAGGTGAAGAAAAAATACTTAAAACATCATCAAGTCTCCTGATTTTACTATAATAAACATTTTTGTTCAGAAAGACCAATATCTGCACATTACATCAACTTAAAGCAGATTCATACCTTGTTCTATGTTTATGTCTCTTTAAATGTGAATTTCTCTCCAAGACACCTTTGTTACTGAGGAAAATGTTTACATCTATAAATATTGTGTCTTAAAGAGCTCACGTTTATTTATTTTTATCATAAGGAGGATTTTACCAAAGATGTCTGTCTGTGACCGAGGGCACAGGAGTTATCTGAACCACAATAACAGCTTATTAAAGAGGCCCTTCACTCATATTTTAATACGTTTTCTGTGGTCTGTAGTAGGAATGAATGCTTCAAGCGTGTCTGTGTCGGCGCAGAGAATTTAGCTGGAGGAGAAAGTAGCTTCATATGACAGGATTTGGAGTCTTGTTTCCTGATATTTGGACATCTCTCTTCTGATTGGCTAACAGCAAAACAGCTCTATGACTGGCTGTTGGCTCTGCAATGTTAATGTTCTATCGCCACAAATAACACAGGCCTGGAGGAGTTCTGCTGTGTGGCAGAGTAGCTAATGCTAATGGTTAGCCTCAGCAAGTTGAGACATTCTCTGCTCTTGCTAAGCCAACAACAGCCTTCAGCATTGCAAACCAAGATGGGTGAGTCCATGAATGTTGTACATCCGTCAGGCTTTTCCAATTCTAGAATTTCACTGTCTGTTTTCTACCAGAAGCTAATGCAGGAGATATGTGTAGGAGACTATTTTTATGTTCAGCTTGCATGTTAAACACAGAGTGACCGATTATTTTCAAAAATAAAAAGTAAAACATGGTTTCTCAGTGAAGGACATCTTTGAAGGGTTCTTAGTCTTCCAAAACAAAACAATGCACAATTTGAATCTAACTAACACAGAAAATCAGTGTTACGGCCCCTGCAAATGGGAGAAAAAGCATCCAGCCTGTGCGCAAACAAATGTTGCTGCGCGTGAAACGAGAGTGCGCTGAACACCAGTCGCCGTTTTCTATGTTCAAACCTCTTTTGTTGTCTGTGACTTCAAATGGTGTTTTTCTTTTTGGGACTAGTAGTTTGTTCTAAAGTTAGAGCGGTAGCAGCCGGCTGTTTCTCCTTCTCTGATATTATTGAATGGAGAACCTCTCACACCAGTGGTGTTCTGTTGCTAAACATGCAACTGCCTAATGAAAGGAGGACCCAGGGAATGGCGGTGGTTCGGCAAAACTGACAACCGGATGGTCCAATAGTTGCTTTGGGTCTGAAGTGCGTTATTGGTGGAGAACACCATGTTAGAACGTTGTTAAGAGGCACGAGAAAAATGTTTTCAAATAATGTGTTTTCTAAATTTGCCAGTGCAGCTTTAAGCTTTCCTAAAAAACCCGTATTGGATTTACTGAACAGGCTGAATGAATCAACCTCAGAACATCTCAACAATAGATTTGGATCAACTTAAAAACATTTCTGTAAGGTAAGTTTTCACCTCTTGATGTGTGCTCTCTGTGCTGCTGGACTCCTCTCTCTGGTTCTCCTCATCGTTCTCCTTCGGTTTCTGAGCCCAGTCTGCTCCCTGAGGAGACGCTCCCCCTCCGGGCTCTGAATCTCCGGCGCCCCCCAGCAGTCCACTCCCCTCCAGCCCTGCAGAGCTGTCTACCTGATTGTACTCTGCACACAGATTCAGGATGGTCTCCAGCCTCTGACGCTCCTGTAGGAGAAATGAGAGTCCTGATGATCTGTGTCCCACTGAGGTTAGGGTAGGGGAGGTCCAGCCTAACACCTTCCAGATCTTGGAGTCAGGATGGGCTCTGGCTTGTAGATGGATGCTCAGATGAATCAAACTGTCATGTCCTGTTACGCCACTTCAAGTCTGTCATTCACTTCCAGGCTCGATTACTTAAACTCAGTCCTTTATGGTATCAATAACGCTTTAATCTCATGTTCAAGTTCAAAATGGCAGCTAGATTTCTGACAGGTACAGGTTGGAGACAGGACATCACTCCGATCCAATCCCCACAGTTCCATGTACATTTCACAATCCTGTAGTTTGATTTTAAATCTCTGAACAGTTTAGGCCCCAGCTACCATCTGAGCTCCTTCACTCCTTCAGAGCTCACCAGCCCCTCAGATCAGCTGATCGTTACTGACAGATTCCTATAGAGTCCAGGGTAAATCTGACTTCTCAGTCTAAACCGTGGCACAGCTGCAGATTAGGCTGGCCCTTTCACCACTTTAAGGCTTGTTTTAACCTCATTTTTATGTACTGGCATTAAACATTGAGTGATTCTCTTTTTTGGTCTGCTTTTTTGCGTTTTTCCTCCTTTAGCTGATTATTTGTTTGAAGTATTTACTATTTTTTCTGGGTTTTTTCCATGTGTGTTTATTCTTGATTTTCTTTACTCTGAACAGCACTTTATTCAGCTCTCACTCTGTTTTTAAACATGCTCAACAAACAAACTCGATATGGTTACTTTGCTCTGATTTGTCCAGATCTTTTAAAATGGCATGGGTGGCACCTATGGTTATGCCTTTTTTTAAACCCCAAGCCTAGTTTGGACAATATAAAGTCAATTTAGAGGAAATTCAGTGGGGTGGAACCAGGGGTGGCCAGTCAGATTTAAGGGTGGCTACCCCAGGCCACTCCCTGGACACGCCTCTGGATTTGCGGTCTGTTTTTCTCTTGCTTTTCTTCACAATGGCTTTGATTTTACATGAAATGTGTCACCATTGTTCCAGCCTAACGTTATTTAAAACACTGTCTCTTGGTTTACTTGATTTTGATCTGCTGCATGAATCATTCAGAGGGACAATCACCACACTGATGCTCTGGTTGCAACAGCAGCTTTCAGACAGTTTTAGATGACAATCAGAAACAAATAAAATGTCCTAATGTTCCGTTATGACCCCCGTGTGTTTTGTGGAGCAGCATCAGCCAAAACTCTTTTTCCGTTTGGTTCTGTTGCTAAGCAAATGAAAAAACAATAACCAAACGCATGCATGAATTACTGCTTTGGGGAGAAGAATCCCTCTCTTACAGTCATTCTTTTTTTGTGTTTTATTTCTGATTAGGATATCTACAGGCGGGGGACATCCTAGACAGGACACGTGAAGACTAGAGTCTCCAGGAAAACCCAACATGTTCCTGGCTGGTCTGCAGGAGGGACCCAGACCACCATGCGGAGCATACGCTGACTCAGCACAGAAAGGATGAACAGGGATGTGGCATTGTAAAAGTCTTACTGTGAGGCAACAGTTCTACCAACTGCACCACCATGCAGCCTCCTCTGACATCTAAATACCAAAAACTGATTATTTCTGGAAAGAAACAAATCTAGCACCATGATGTCCCTATAACAAAGCAATTAACACTAGAACTCCCAAGGCAGTCATTTTGACTGTTTTTTGTATTTTGACAGTGTAGCTTTTGCTAAGCAACCAACTTTCCAGCTCGAGCGCTCCCTCTCCATTCATACTGCGTGTGAAATGGTGGCTGAAACAGCTTTTAGAAGAACATTCTCAGTGAAGCAAGCATGAGAAATGAGTCTGCTTCAGGTGGAGAGGGGAAAGCTGATGAAAACTTTGTCAGTAGGAAGCGGCAGAGACTCTGACAGCAACGCGGAAGACGATCTGGGACCCCTTGCCCCCACCCATGGAGAAGATCCGTGTCGGTCACCCAGCAAACACTAGAGATACTTCTTTTCAAGGTTTGGATTAAAATTATAGTTTCTTGCCATATTAGGTTCACACATCCATAAAGAGTTCATTAATAACGCACTTGAACCATTTTACTCCACAAAGTCATCGTCAGCCTGCATTTAATGGCCAAAATGACAGACGTCAAACTGACGAATCCTTTGAGTTCTAGTGTTAATAGATCAGGGGTGAACATGTCTTTTTCAGGTGAAAAGTTTTCACCCAACGGCTGGGAGGGCATCTCTCAGCTGGAGTATCAGCTAATTGGTTTAGCCTTCTCCAAGAAGAAACAAGATGATCTAACTACCAGCTCCCAGCTTCAGTCCCGTTTCCTGTGAGATGAAGGGCTGCACTGGCTTCTAAACTACAGAAGTGTATATGTCCTCAAAAAAGGATAAAACAGCTAAAGAAAAAGTGGTCCTGCATTTCTATGCCAACTCTGCTGCAAGAGCAGAGGGCCAAATATAGAGTTGATCTTGCCGAGGGGGAATCCTCCCTTTGTCTCTCAGCAGGTCAAGAACTGAGATTGTTGGTTGCTAAAAAGAAAGAAAGAACCAGGAGCAGAACTCTTTTTAACTTCATTCAAATGGCCGCAGTGGATGAAACAGTGACCCCCCCACCCGTGATCATCAGGGTCTGATGGTCAGGAATGGGCGGGGAGAGAATTCCAGGTCGAGTGATGGATGAGACAGAGTTTGGGTGCTGAGCTGAAGATAAAAAACAAGTAGGCTGTCTGTGATCGTGTGCAGGAACTCAGCAGAAAGAGATTCGATTCAAGTGGAGGCAGCTTTGAAACTAGATGCCTGTAGATTTAATGTGGTGCAACAACCAGCTGCGCCCTCCGCACCGGACCCCGAGACATCTGACATCCGGACCGACGATGCCAGTGATGTTCAGAGGAGGGATAAACTGTTGGCGGAGCACCAGAGGATTTGGAGAAGGCATCAGAAAGCAGACGTGTGTATCAAGCCAGCAAGTTTCCACTAAAGTCTGTTTTGCTAATTTTAAATCATGTTTGCGGACCTTCTGGGGTTCTGTTTCTTCTGCTGATCAAAAAGTATTTTCCACATTTTCCTGTTTTTACTTTTTAAATTTTCATCGTCGTTGATTGTTTCAAAGAGGATTTACGGAAATAAACAGAGCAAACTTCTAAGGAGACATTAGCAGGATGAGCTGCATATCTTACCCATACAGAATAACCAATCACACGAGACACGTCCCAATCCAGACTCACCAGCTTTTCCATTTCCTGTTCCCGTAGCCTCTCCTCTCTCTGCCAGCGGTGGTATTCCAACAACTCATCCTCATTATCGCTGATCTCTGAGATGCTGTTCTTGCGTTCCCGGGTGTAAGGTTTCGTAACATTTCCTTCCTTTCCAGTGGATCCTTTCACGCTCATGTTGGTGGTCTTCCTTTCACTACGAGGGCTCGCCAGAGGAGACAAACCAGACACTGAACCCAAGCCTGGACCTGCAGGGCTAGGTCGTAACAACCTGCCTCCTGACTCCTTTTCCAGACCCTGCAGCGGTGATGGACTCTGCGTATACAGCACTCTGGTGGTCTCTGCCTTTGAAGGAGTTAGAAGCTTTTGGTGATCGTGGGGGCTCTCGGGGACTCCATGTGAGCCTGAAGATCCTCTACAGGACACGTCAATGCTGAGAGCAGGAAGCTCTCTGTGACTGCTGGACCCACTTATCCTCTGAGGAACATCAACGTGGGAGAAAAGCTGCTCCCTCAGTGGGCTAGGGGATCTCACCTGTAGAGAGGACCCTCTCAGTCGAGGGCTGGGGGGAGCTGTTTGTGAAAACCTGATGGAAGAAGGTTTGGTACTTGAGTTGTCTGTACCTGATCCCCTGACTTGTGGCTTGGGGCTTGATGGGGCCTCGGCCCTCACGTTCCTAGGAAGCTTTGGGCTCTCCTGGGTCCTCTGAGCCACACCAGTTCCACTCAAACCCACAGACAAGGATGTCCTTGTACGGGGAACGGGAGCCTGACTGGAGCAAGTTGATCGGGATGGTACCGCGGGGGTTTTATTGCCAACGCTGGGACCCGCTGAGATGCTGCTGCTGTTTTTGTGAACGGAGCTCCCTGCTGCTGAGCCGTTCCTCTCGTTCAGCATGTCCACCGAAGATGTTTGGGGAGGTCGTTTACCAAACCCTGGAGAAGACGATGACCCCCTCAGCACCAGGGTCTCCTGCAGATTTTTCACCACGCTGTTGAGTTTGACATCGCTGTTGCTTGTGAAGGACTCAAGGTTTCCATTGGTGACGCTGCGGGGGCCTGCAGAGGAGACAGAAACACTCGTCTGTGAGCGTTCCAGCTGAAGAGGACAGTTGTAAAAACACTCATAAACAAACAGCTAACAAAGGCCATGTGTCTTGTTTACCCAGCTGAGCTCAAACACTCCTCGGGAATGCTCTGAGACCATAAAGGAGTCCATAAAAGGAAAAATAAGCATCCTTGCTTGTGTGTTTAGGCACCCATGGAGCCGCTCAGGAATCTACTACATCTCCTATGGAGTCCATGCACTGGTGCTCAGCTGTGCTGAAAACCCGCAGGCTGCCAAATATAAAGATGAAGCTCATTCGAAGCAGTGAAATCAGGGTTTGGTCAGGAAAGAGTGGGTGACTCACTCTGGGAGGGTGTGGTGCCTTTTACTGCATCACTAAGAAGGTCACAGGAGAATGGCTGCTAAATATCACAGAGCGTTACCGCCAGAGTCACGCCGCAGCTACTGCAACGGCGACTAAAAACTAAAACGTGGAGGCAAAGATTACAACACAATGAGGTCAGCACTCCAATCACAATGTAGGCCGCTGATAATTAGTTCTGAACGAGCTATTTCTGCTCCCCGTCAGGAGCAGGAATGATTCAGGCCAGGGATGTGAAAAAAGACAGAGTTTGTGCTAAGTTTATCAAATACTGAAGCAAATTCTGTTTTTAGAATGTTTTAAATTTGGCATTAAGGCTTTATTTCCTGCAGCATCCAGACTCCAAATTCTCCCCCAAATCCTGCAACCAAACAAACATTTTTGTAGTCAGATGAAGGAATCTGAAGAGTTTTATGAGCCTGGAGCATTTGCTTTGCCCAGAATAGCTGCTGCAGCATTTGTGCACACAGTTGTTTCTGCCGGGTTATTTCAGGATCAGAGGCATTCTTCAGAACGACGGTGGTTGAAATGTAAATGGTTTTATTTGATTGTTTTTACCTGAGGAAAAGGGTTTTGTTGAGTTTGTTCTGAGACTCCCTCCAGGCAGCATGCTCTTCATCCTCTGAGCCTCCTCTGGGTGGTTGAAGCGGAAAAAAGCCGACTGGCCAAAACACAGCATGCACCCTGCAGGCAGCGATCAGACAGGAAGTTTATAAATCACACTTCACTCCCGTTTGTGCAGTGGTGTCCAAACCAGTCAGCAGCTGGCCTACAAAACGATACTTGCACTGGTGACATCACTGAAAAACCTCTAAAAAGGAAAACTTGTTATCTATTTTTTATTTTATTTTATTTTAATTAAGACCGAATGAAAAAATATAGTTAGTTTATTTTCTGCAGATCTTCTGATGACCCAAAGTGGGTTTCAAGCACCAATTTAGGCATTAACTGATTCTGACGTGTAATTCAACATGTAGACAAACTTTAAATTTTATTTCTAGAATTTTGCCATCTATTTGTATTTTATCCCCTAAAAATGCAATTTGAGATTAACCAAATATAATTAAAATAATTAAAAAAAACTTCTTTTTTTTTCAGGTAATAAAAAAAGAACAGATGAGGTTTAAATCAGCCACCAAAGCTTTGGGTCTTCTATTGTTTTTGGTGTTTGGTTTGATTTAATCCTCTTTAATAATCACTACATATTAGTTAAATTCACATATAATTAAACCATTTATGATATCACCTCCTTTATGATTTCTGGTACCTTTCCAGAGCGTCTGATTTATCCCCTTCGCTGAAATTTTCCACAGGAAGTTTGAGAAATTAGTCCTTCAGAGTCCAGAGTGCTGCTGTATTATTCCTCAGTTACAGGTCCCTCTGTTTCAGGATGTTTTACTCAAAGGGAGAACATAGTCCTGAAAATGAGGAACAGCCTCCTGTATTGTTGCCCAACAGCTGCTGCCTCCCCACACACCAGCTTCACATGCCGTTCTGACTCTCCCTCTCTTGTTGGAGCTGCTGGGCCAGAGGGAAGGGGTCTGAGGGGGCGGGGCTGTTGGGCTCTTTGCTACTGAAGGGACATGGACGTTTCTGGGATGTAGTGAAGCTGGACAGTAGATGAATTATAATGCTATCAGTGAGTATGTGATGGTGCTACCTTGTGTGAGGCGGTAGGGTTTTGTGATGGGAAGTCCGTCCACAGAGCATTGGTTTCCACATGGGTACAGGGTGATGCTCCCCGCCTGGTTTTCGATGTAGCAATGCTGAGCTGTAATGCCCGGGCCCTGCAAGGGGATGTCTGTCCCATCACTACCCAGCGTGGTCCTCCCTGCAACGACAGAAAACATTTCCTCATCAGTTCCTGGAAAGACCTTATTGACCTGAATATGTCTGATTATTTTTAGGTCTGTGGTTCAAAGCCAAAGGCCACATGAGCTGAGTCGCAAACAAAAACCGTGAATAGCTGAGTGTTATGAAACGGGTGCAGATCTCTAAAAATGTGCCTGAAAGAATTTCCAAAATTTCAGATGATTATCTGCAGTTTTAAGGTGTGTGGAAGTTTCACTCTGTGTAGAAGTTATAAAACACTATTTTTGCCTATTCTAGACAGCTTCCTATAGCTTTGCTTTAGAGAAATAGAGTTTGGGTCCTTCAGGACTGATGAGCTAACAGCTAGTCTCAACCCAACAAAGACCAGATTGGTTAACCATCACCTTAAATCAGCTACAGTCTCCAACATTTCACAGCAGTTCACACAAACTTTTACATCATCTTCATTTCATGGTTGAACCACAAAAGCTGCATTTAGCTAGCCTAGAAAGCTAGTCGTACCATAACAGTAGCAGAAGATTTAGCTCTGTAGGTCGGTCTGGCCACACTCCATTGTAGCTTCAGCAGGTCCACCATTGGCCTGTGTCTGTTCTTATCTCACACACAGAGTAGCAAAGTTTTCCCTTTTGGCCTTATTTTGCTGAAAGATTCGGCTTCATACAGTCGCCTTTGTCAGAGCTTCACCGATGTTGATGGTGTCACTTCTTTTCTTATCCATAATGGATGAAAGAGGTGACTGAGATAAGGAGATGTGGACCCTGGACCATGAATAGGGATTAAGGAGTTTACACACTGGATTTTTCATGAGACGTGGTGATTAAGGAGCAGACAGCAGAGGACGACGTCGTCCTCTGCTGTCTGCAGATAAACAGCAACGGAAGTGACGTCATCAACATCGGTGAAGCTCTGACGAAGGCGACTATGAAGCCGAAACTGTCTGCAAAGTAAGGTCAAAACGGAAACCCTTGCTACTCTGTGTATTAGATAAGAACAGAAAAACAATGGAATTGGCCTGAAAAGTTTTAGGTCCAGCCACACAGCGCTCTCTTTTTAATCAGACGTAAGGCAGGCTCAGCACCAGAGCTGCAAGGGAGAAAAACTACAAAGATGGCGTCGGCTCAGGAACGATACTTGCTTGAAATGGCTTTGGCATCAACTTTGGACAAAGTAAACTTGGGTTTTTCTTTGAAACAACAGACAGAGGTACTTAAGTCCTTTATTTTGATAGTTTGAAGTTTGTTTTTGCTTCTTCTTCAACGGTGTATGGTGGACTGCCCCACTGACTGATTTCTGTAGTAATGAAAAGTCCTGTTGTCCGTTGCTCTGATTGGTCCAAGCATTGGCCAATTGTGTGCGGAGACAGTTTGGAAGACAACTACGACTGAGCTCTATCTATGGGTTGTGGCCAGACAAGATATTTAAATAAACAGGATGTCTTTGCAGGCTACAGCCGTTAGCTGTTGGCTGTTGGCAGGGACATTAATGCTTGAAACCAGATAATTTCACGTAAAAGACCCAATAAAGCTCTAAAAGGTCATTGCTGTGAAATGTAGATTATTGGAGCTGTTTAAAGATGGCTGAAATACTTTATTTTTGAGGAGCCATATGAGCTCATGAATCCTGAGGAGGTAAGACTCTACAGGTAACAGTAATGTAACAACTGATAGCAAACAGTGTTGATTCTAGTGTGTAGTTAATCCTACAGTAATGATTAAAACTTATATACAGAAATCCACATCTTCAGTTATCAGTTATATTCCAGAAAGAGCAGCATACAGTGATGAGCAGTAACACACCACATGTTGTTTGCAGCACAAGCACCATCATCACACCCTATCCCTGCTCTGACTGGGAGTATCCCACAGGAGGACACTGGGCACCAGCAGCTGCAGCTGCAGCTGTGTTTCAGTCTGACTACCAACAAGACCTTCAGAAGGTACATGTCAGTTCCTCAACCCCTACTAGTTGTAGCTTATTGTTCAAACACACAAACAGCTCCTCACCTTCCTGCAGCGGTAGCAGCGTGATGGCTGTGCTCAGACGTCCGCTTCCCAAACTCACCAGGTGGGGACGCTCTGCCTGGACCTTCAAGGACTTTCCTGTTTCAATCAGGTCCAAAGGGGTGTTCTGTCAGCACAAAACAACCAGAGAAATTATCAGTAGCGACAGTGGCACAGGAGTTAAGTGCTCGCCCTGTAATCTGAAGGCTGCAGGTACAAGCCCTGCTCAGTCTGTCACTGTCGTTGTGTCGTTGGGCAAGACACTTAACCCACCTTGCCTACTGGTGGTGTTTGGAGGGACCGGTGGCGCCTGTGCACAGCAGACTTGCCTCTGTCAGCGTGCCCCAGGGCAATGGGTGAATGACTGATTATGTTGTAAAGCGCCTTGGGGGGTTTCAGGACTCTAGAAGGTGCTGTATCAAATACAGGCCATTTGCCTTAAACGATGAAGTTGTTTCACACGTTCACAAAATGATTTGAGTGTTTTTAAATAAACAAACTCTCAGCTGAACGTTTCTGATGTAAAACCACCGATAAATCTGTATTTCCTTCCATTTTCACATTTTGATTAAAGATATCACAATCACTGACCACGAAAGATAAAAGACCCATAGGCTGTGAAGGTCCGGCAACCTCTCCAGGGTGTACCCTGCCAAATTGCCCTGAGACAGCTGTAGGCACCAGGGCACCAATCCCCCCCGGCAGAAGTGGGTATAACAGATGGATGGAAAAAGACCCACAATTATATCTTTGTTTTTTGCCCTTTTAACATATAAATAAGAACTACAACTAGGAAGCATGCAGTTGGGTATTGGTTAAACAAAAAAATGTCATTATTTTTAATTCACCACACCAGAAAATGTTGTAAAATCAACAGTTTTTTGCTGCTCCAATGATCTTCATGCTTATTTGATTTAAAAAGTAAAGATTTTCAAGTGAAAATTTGAATGAAAAAGGAACTAAATTCATAAATGAACATTTAAAAACGTAGTAAAAGTCTCGTTGCTTAGATCAGCATCGATCGGCAGACTTATGACGGATGATGAAAACATCCACCTCCCAGCTGTCCCATCCGTGTGGTCGCTCAACTCACCTGTAAGACCTGGTGTGTTTGACGCTCCTGCTCCACTTTACTCCTCAGTCGCTCCATGTTGGCAGAACAGTCAGAGGAGTCTGACACATGTGGATCCTGAAGCACGCACACACACACACACACACACACACAGCACCAGGTCATGAATGGGAGCGTTGGGAATACTGCCATACTACAATGGGAACAGAGCTTTCCTTAGAAACCCTGCTGCCCTAGTTATGCACCCATGTGACCAAACCACTATACAGAGTAATTGTTTCTCCACGACGCTGGACAAAAGCAACATTGATTCAAGCCCCAGTCGTAAAACTTTACATTCAGGAGAACAAAATAAGATAATTATATGTTTAACATCTTGCAGAGGGTGTGAACTGGCTCTGCAGGTGCTTTTGAAACACCAGGGGTCAGATCGGCGCTTCCTCTGACTGCGGTGAGTCACTGAGACTCCTCCACAGACCTTTGAGCGCAGACAGATGCAGAAGATTAGATTCAGCTGTCTGCTCATCAGACAGGACAAAAACAGCAGCCATGCCCGGCACAATCACACAAGCAGACCAGATGCCACAACGCGTTTCTGTCTTTCACCATCGATGTCATCTATATGTATCCCCAGGGATCAGATACAACTGTCTGTTATCTAGAGTCTGTTTTTGTCTCACAAATATTAAACATGGACCGTAAATCTTGTCTGCCATCAGGGCTGAAGATATCTGGCACTGTCATTTCCTAGAGAAAGGCACATCCTGTTATTGTAAATGTATGTCTTCATCTAGAATATATAGAATATAGAGGAAGATGACCAGGAGCTATGCTAATGCCCAAAAAATTGACCAATGGAACAATGATCCAGATCTCGTGACCATAGATGAGAGTCTCAGGTAAACACCCAATGAACTGAGGACTTTCATCTAAGTACAAGACATCACGCTCAGGGCTAAAGGTTCACCATTTTTTTCAGTTGAGAACCAAACCTCAGGTTCAGAGGAGCAGACTGTCATGCAAACTGCTTCCTAATCAGCTGCAAACCCTCCCATTCCGTGTTGAAGGTCATGGCTTGAAGACAACAACAAAACTGCATCATCTGCAAAAAAATGAAGGTGATATTTCCAAAATCAGGTACTCTCTTCTCCTTGATCTCACCTTCTGCTGATCCACAAAACTCATGTGGATCAAAGGTTCAAGCTCCCGCCGTCCCCTCAGCAACATGGCATGAGTGAAGAACTAGTTCATCGTTCCACGACTCAAACGCTACACTACTCTTCCCGAATCTGTGATTCAACAACTGGTTAAAGCTCCCTTTCCAGCACCCTAGAGTAAACGCTGCCATCTCATTAGTGATAAATAAGTGATGCAACAAAAACAAATAAGTGATTTATTTGTACTGTCATGTTGTCATCACGAATCAATCAGAATTCTTGCACAACTAGCCAAAAACCCTCCCCCTTCTTCTCTGATCTAAGTTTAGTTCAGAGACAAAAGGGCGTTCAGCTGGCGTCTGATGTCACTCCAGACGAGGCCAGCGGGTGAAACCACATGTCTTACAATCGTGTTTAGTGTGTGAGCCCAAGAGGAGCCGGTGACACAGAGAACAGACCGTTCCCTCTGTTCCCCCTGACACTGGAGCCTTGACGCCTCCGCTGTCAGCCCACTGCCTGTCAGCGCCGGCCCTGTTTGAGACGCGCTCGCAGACAGAGGACCGGAGAATGGGCAGGGTAATGTGTCTGCCTGACTCACACACACACACACATGCACATTTGCTCCCACAAACCTCAGTGATTTAAATGTACACACCCAGGCCAGAGAGCAGTTTTAATGCTTCCAAATGCAGGGCCTTGCACTGTAACCTGTCATTACGGAGGCAGTTATGCCCTTCAGAGATGCCATGAGCCTCTGAAAATAGATACTGCCAGCTCCACAGTCTGGGCTGCTACTTTTAAAACACGCTGGGAGTCAACAAGAACAGCAAGAAGACACAGAAGTTTACGTTTTAAAAAATGCATTAAAGTAAAAGACTAAAGTGGGATTGTTTTGCTGAGGTGGCGTAAAACTAGAGCAGTTCTCACAAACATTTCCTAATCCTGTCTTCTGATTTTCTAACACACATGCTGCTCTTACCATCTCGTTACTGTTGCAGTGTCTGGAAAACAGGTGAGTCCATATTTGAAGAAAATGAATTCACAGATCAGTGTCCACATAATTCTCCTGCTCCTTGCTGTTTTGCCCTCTCGTTCACTCGCTCAGTTTCTCTGGTCTTTCCCTGCTCCCAGCTCTGATCTCCTCCCCATCCCGGTGCAGAATTACATCCTATCAGAGTTTCACACAGCGAAGGGGGGGGGGGGGGGCACCGCACTGTCCAAAACATTCTCAGATGCCATTTTTGTTGGTTTTCTGTCTGTATTGGTGTTTCTTGCAATGTCTGACAGGTCAGAATTTCTCCACCAGACAGTCTGATTCATGAAGGAATAGACCTCATGTCCTCTGACCTCCTCCTCTGAGCTTTGGACCACTGATGTAACAAACTGCAAAAGAGGGTTTTCCTCTTTAGGACACATTGTATGAATAAATGAGTGCAGAGGAACATCACAGAGCCTCTCCTCTTCATGCATCAGCAGAGATGTTCCACAGGAAGCGATGGAACACGTGTGAGTTCTTCACATGTCCCACAGGAACAACGTTTGGCTCACAGACGAACACAGAGAGTGGGAGAAAAGCTCCACTATTGATCTCTGAAGGCTTTTCCCATGCTAGGGGGCTCAGAGAGGAGATGGAGGAAATGATGACGATGATGACTCGCTAATAACAAACAAACAGAGGCAGCTAAGAAACCAGAGGGGCTGCAGACTTGTAAAGTCTGGAGTGAGTCAGGCGTCTGTAGTGATGATGTGGAGGTTACAGCTGAAAGCAGAAATTTAAAGAGCAAGTCAACCCCAAATCACGTTTTTTTGCTGATAAACTATATAAAGGAGTGTCTAATCATGCTACAGACACGTGTAGTCAATAATTTGGCACTTCAGTGCATCTTGGTTAAAATTCAAATATTCTGCCTAAAACTGGCAGTGTTGCGCCGTCGTCAGGGAAAAATTCTGCACTTTATTTGAATTTAAATCTGCCATCGCTATTGGCTAAGAGGTATGCTATGATGTCATCTGGTATATTATGATGTCATAATGCCATTGTGAGCCTGTGTGTGTGTATTTGTTAGCGGCTCCGCCCTCTCGGTCTGCCAAGCAACAGCATTTGTTGCATTTTTCAAACATGAAGTGGGAGTGAAGTAAGTTTATTGTAGGGGGTGACTTGCTCTTTAATTACTCCACTTTAAAAGCTGGTCTTAGTTCCAGATTAGTCGCCGTGGCGATCCACCCCAAAATAAAATCAGAAATGTTAGAACAGAGGAACGTAAAAGCTGATTATGAATGTTGAAGCCCTTTTAAATCTTTGAAGTTCTGAAATTCCGGTTGTCAGTGAATGCAGCATCACTTTTATTCGCTCTAAATTTGTGTGTTTTCAAATGAATGTTTACTTCAACATTGTGACCTCACAGCTACAGTTACAGTCCCTTGTGATTACTGTCCTGATGTTTGGCTCGTCGCTTCCTGTTTTTCTGTTTTACTTGGTTTTTCTGGAGAATCACATTTAGTTTCCATCCCTTCTTCAGTAAATATTGTTTAATTAGCTGGTTAGTCTAGTAGCTAATTAACCCACACCCCTGTTGCCTTTCCCTGAGAGCTTGAACCTTTGTTTTTATTCTTTACATGAAAAACCCCAGTCCAGTTGGAGATTTTAACAGTTTTAGTTCCATTTGCATTGATAGAAAAAAAAACATTTAATCAGTGAACAATCACTATAGCTCTAAGAAATGAACGACAAAGACGGATTTAATTATTAAATTATTGCAAACTTCCAACATTTGTGGAGTTTTTGCAACGGTGCGCTCTGTGGTTGACAGCTTTAATGGTGCACGCTCACAAATGGTGACTCGAAAAGAACCCACAGTAGGTAAGAAATCTCTGATCGAACATTTTGTGGTACCTGAGAGACTGGGTGGGCCTATCAGGAACTGCTCTGGAGTGGTTCTCCTCTTATCTTTCTGAGTGTTCCTTTTCTGTGGCTGTCTCCAAGTTTAGGTCCTCCACCACCTACCTTACCCATGGTGTTGCACAAGGTTCTGTGCTGGGGCCTCTGCTCTTCCTCCTCTATCTGCTTCCTCTTCAGCACATCCTGAGCTCCTTCAAAGGAATCTCCTACCATCTTTATGCAGATGACATCCAACTGTACATCTCCTTTAAGCCCCATGAGATGTCTAAGCTGCAGCTGTTACACACCTGCTTAGACTCTATCAAAACCTGGATGGCTGGGAGCTTTCTTCAGCTGAATGAAGATAAGACTGAGATCCTCATCTGTGCCCCAGACAAGCTGGTTCCCAAAGTCAGAGACTCTCTTGGTCAGCTTGCTTCTCACACCAAACCTTCCATCGGGAATCTTGGCGTGACCTTTGACCCAGCTCTCACCCTGGATTCTCATGTCAGTTCTCTTGTTCGCTCTTCCTTCTTCCATCTCAGGAACTTTGCTAAGCTGAGTCCCATTCTGTCCCGCTCTGAACTTGAGACAGTTATCCACACCTTCATCTCCTCACGCTTAGACTACTGTAACTCTCTTTTCACGTGTCTGAGCAGAACCTCCATGAACCGTCTACAGGTGGTTCAGAATGCCTGTGCTCGGCTTCTGACCAAGTCCTCCAAACACACCCACATCACCCCGCTAATCCTCCAGCTTCACTGGCTGCCAGTCAACTTCAGGGTTCATTTCAAGATCCTGGTTCTGGTCTGTAGGGCCTTACATGGACAAGCACCATCTTACATTGGTGATCTTCTTAGTCTCTACACCCCCAGCAGGTCCCTGAGTTCCAGTGATCAAAGCCTACTGCTTGTGCAGCACCAGGCTAAAGACCAAAGGTGACAGATCATTTGCTGCGGTGGCCCCCAGACTCTCGAACTCTCTCCCTCTGAGCCTGAGATCAGTGGACTCAGTGGTCTCCTTTAAAAGGCAGCTGAAGACTCACCTGTTCAGGCTGGTTTTGTATGACCTTCTTCACCACTCTCTCGTTATTCTGCTCTCCCCACCTATTCCACCTTCCTCAGGATCCACTGATTTCCCTCTTTCCCATTCACTCTCTCGTCCTTAACATTTTGTTTTTTAATCACAATTGTCTATTTTTTGCTCATTTTAAATGTATTTTTAACCATTTTCTAAATTCATTTTTATATTTTTACATTTCTTGTTTTTGTGAAGCGCCTCGTGATTTTTATCTTGAGAGGCGCTATAGAAATGATATTTTCTTCTTCTTCTACCTGCACTTCTCAGTTGAACAGAGACGCTGAGACCCCCAGGTTCCTGCAGGATGGCTGGAGATAACAGCAGACAGGTGGAAGGACAAGGGGAACAATTACTCATCACTGAGTGAAGATAAGTCACATTCAGGCTGTCTTGAGGCTGATGAGAACCAGATTAGGTGGCACCTATTCACTTAACAGCTCTCAGTCAGCACTTCCTCTCAAATCCAGCCTGTTGGACAAACACCGACCAGTCTAAAGAACTGATGCCAATTTAAACATACACACAAAGCTGAGATCTTTTAGTAGGAGAAAGGATAGTAGCATCCATCCATCCGTTTTCAGCTGCTTGTCCGGAGTGGGGTTGCGGGGGCAGTAGCCTAAGCAGAGAAGCCCAGAAGATAGTAACTGATTTCCGAATAACTCAAAGATGAAAAGATTCAGCATCTTCCATTGAGCCCACTCATCCCTCTGTCACATCTAGCCACAGGTAACACAAGAATGTGTTTCTCTTCTTTAGAAAGTTAAAAACACACTCACCCTGGTTCATGCGCAACTCACACTCCCTCCAGGCAAACACCAAATCACATTGCTAGACGCCTAAGCTCCACAGGCAGCCATCGCTCTCACGCAAAAAGAAAAGCATCCTTCACAAATCTGACCAGGTGACTTCCACCTGCTCCCGTATCAAAGTAAGTCCGCTGGGAGAAAATCAGAACTGGGTCATGTTAGATCTGCATAAACAATGTTTCTGTTGTATCTCTCCACAGCACACACAAATGCTCTGTTTCTAATTACCAAAGCTGGCAAAGAACATTTTCTTTTCCATGGATGGATTCCCTCCAAAATTAAAAACACAAGGCAAGGCACGCTCCCAAAACTTCATGAGAAAATTCCCCCGGTTGTCTCCGGGATGGAATCGTAACGTTCCCTCTGCACGCCTGCAGAGTTGCTTTCAAAGTGAATGTGTTGGTGCATCGCCCTGCCAGGTCCAACCCTCTCCACAGCTTTTTTCCTCCTTCTCTTCCCACTTTTCATTCCTTTCCCCGTTTAAGTCGAAACACAGCTGTGTTTATCACTAAAAAACACTAGATCTCTAGATTTCCCCAGAAGCACATTTTACAGAATGTAAGTTTGACTAAATTTGGTTTGTCCTGGATGCTGCTTCCACATGAACCCTTTAGCCACAAACAGCTGAAAGCAGGCAGAGCGGTGAATTTAAGGTCTGGGTTAACCATCTGGCTTTCTGAGGCCGGATGTTGGTGTTGGACACGTTGTCAAGGCCCGGGTAATTGGTTCAGTTTGCTGCTTTTGCCATCAATAAAACAGCCAAAGCAAATGGAAATGTCTCAGATTTTGCTGTCATTCATCGTCAAACACCATCACCAAAAATGAAATCTGGACCAGACCCTCCGGCTGAAAGGTGCATGAATTCAGGTAAACTGAATTAACCACATCTGTTGGGACACCTACGTATAAACTATTGCTGTCAGATGTGCTGTGTGGACACGATGAAGCTTTCACACATCTGTCGTAGACTTTTCATGTGGAGTAAGAGTATGGAAGAAGACATGGGGAAGAATGAAGCACGTGCAGATCTCACAGGAAGCAGTCAACCTCTGGTGGTAAAACCAGTGAACAACATCCCCACCTTCACCTCAGCAAACATAACACTCCTCATGTCTTCATACACAGCTTCCAGATTTTTCTTTTAATGTTTGAAAGTGATGATTTGGACACGCAGCAGCAGCTCAGGAGGTAGAGTGGGATGTCCAGTAATCAGAAGGTTGTAGGTTTGACCCTTGCTGTCAGAGAATGCTGCTGTTGTGTCCACGGGCAAGACGACTAACCCACCTTGTCTGGTGGTGGTCGGAGGAACCAGTGTACAACAGGCCTCGCCTCTGCCAGTGTTCCCTAGGGCAGCTGTAGCTACACCGGATCTCCATCACCACCAGCGTGAATGTGCGTGCATGGGTGAATGACTGTGTGTGTGTGTGTGTGTGTGTGTGTGGGGGGGGTTGGGGTAAAAGGGCTATACAAATACAGGCAATTTACTACTTTGCAAGTACTATTATTTTTTCTGCAGGGATTCTGAAGTTAGTTTTTATCGGACTGCTCATCACCCCTCAGTCCAGTAAGTTGAGTCAGTGGTACAGGGACAAGAACTGAAAAACGTGTAAAAGAAACCACAGAGGAAGCCATGAATGTTAACACTATCTGCTCGCGTGTTTTTCTCCATGTGCAATAAGGAAACACCTGGAGCTGCTTGAATAGACAGCCGTTAGTACATTTCATTTGAGACTTCACCACCACACAAACACGTTTCCAGGTGACAGATGTTGTCTTGCAGAACTTTTAATGAAACCGTTTTGTTGTGAACAGGCGTTTCACATGATGAAAACATACAGCAGCCCTGAGAACCTGAGTGCAATGCATAACAAATGTTTAGTTGCCAGTGTGTGCAGCTAGCATTGGATCTGGTCAGTTGCAGAAGAGTTGCTACTTTAAATAACATTCAAGGATGAAAAATAAACTCAGGATGAAGATTTTCAAGTGACATTTCAGGCTAACTGGGGAAATTTAGCCTAATCTTGTTTCTTAGCAAAGGATCTAGCCTGAAAGAAATTACCTTAACACAAGCCTTCAATAACCCAAACAAAATATGCTTTGAGCGACATTGATAAACTAGAAAAGTTGCCCTTTCGGTCGGTGGTTGGCCCTTAAAAGGGCCTTTGGGTTCATTGTGGTTAGCCGTGAAGCTAATACTCCTGAGACTGAGAGGACGCCTTCTTTCCCGCCTTGCCGGAGCTGGGTGCTGCCTGGCCGGCCTTCTTGGGCAGGAGGACGGCCTGGATGTTAGGCAACACGCCTCCCTGAGCGATGGTCACGCCACCGAGCAGTTTGTTCAGCTCCTCGTCGTTACGGACAGCCAGCTGAAGGTGGCGAGGAATGATTCGGGTCTTCTTGTTGTCCCGAGCGGCGTTGCCAGCCAGCTCCAGGATCTCGGCGGTGAGATACTCGAGGACCGCAGCCAGGTAAACAGGAGCTCCGGCGCCCACTCTCTCAGCATAGTTTCCCTTGCGGAGGAGACGGTGAACACGGCCCACAGGGAACTGCAGACCGGCGCGGGAGCTGCGGGTCTTCGCCTTGGCGCGGGCCTTAGCACCGGTTTTACCTCTTCCAGACATTGTTGAAGATCTCTTCCACGAATATGATTTCAATGCAGAAAATCGCAAAGTAGAAAGAAAAAAGGCTCGCCGAGCCATATATAAGCCTCCACGTTAGTCCCGCCCCAAACTACTATTGGATGCTAGAGAGAGAAGCTCTCATTTGTTTGGCTTTAGGAGATCAAACGTTCCAGGAAGCCAGTAACTATTGGTTTGGCTGCTCTGGCTCTACACCAATCATCGAGGAGTCTGACCAATAGACAAAGGTAATTGGTTGTTTATTTGTTCACCCAGTTTCACGCGGGTCACGTGTCAGAAGGAAGACCAATAGACGGTCTTCCCTCCAGCTTTAAACGTTTTGGCGCGTTACCGAACGAAAAGTGAACATTTCAAGCGATTTAATGAGTATTGATACAGTAAAGTATTGAATAATGTTGTCAGGGTTTTTGACCAAGATCGAAATGTGGTGACACATGTATCACAATTATACATGAGGACAATTTATTAAAATGCGCAAAATGTGCTTGAAGTAAGCTTACACTGCACAAACTGTGTGAGGGAGGGCCAGCAAGACATGGAAAATTCCACCATCCTCCCCCACTGAGACGAAGCTAATCCTAGGCAGCTCAGCAAATAACCATTTTACTGGTAAAAATATATACCTTTTACAAAAACAAGACCATATTAACTAAGTGCACAATCAACATTAGGGTTGAAAAATAATTTATTTGCAATAAATTACATTTTCAAAATATAACTGGGGCCTCACATCTTGAATTTTACAGCCACTTTTTCAAATTACATTCACATATCACTACATGTATATGTATGTGTGCTTTCAGGCAGGAGAGTGGTTTTGATCTGTTCTGCATTTTTAATTAGTTTGACAGTATTGTCCATACAGTACTGGCTTAATGTTTGGCATGTCCATTTGATAATATTTAATCAGATTAAATATTTATTTAAAAACACAGTAATTGAATAATTGATTTTGGTTGTTATGAGGTCCCAAAATTATTGCAGTTATTTCAAATGAGGTTTTTATAAGAGAAAAAAAATCATATGTACAGTTTTACAATTGGTTCTGATTGCTGCAGCAATTATCATTTTGTGTGTCTAGTTGTTAATATTTTTTTTCCAGCCCTGAGAGCAGTTCCACGTATAAAAAACTCTTAAACTTGGTTCTAATTGCCTGAGCTGAACCCTGACAGTCCAAGTGGATTGAATTAAATATGTTTATGACAATAATTCTCCTAAATACAACATTTTGCTGTTTGTGTAATATAAATTAATCAAATGTGTGACTGTTTGTTGTAAAATATGTTTTCTTAGTGAAGCACTGAGCTGCTGCAACTCAGCTATACCTGATCATTGTAAATCGTTTACCGACATGTTTATTTTTAAAGTTGATAGTCTTTCTTTATTTTTATTTTTTATTTTTTACAGATTAAGCTTATTGCCCAGCACGAGATGCCTGCTGACTGAACTATCAAAATCAAACCATAGTTATGATATTCCACAGAAAATAATTATCACACAAAATTACGATAAATACACCATCTTCTCTGCTTTTTATGCGATTAAACATGAATTTTAAAAGTAATTTTTAAGTAATCACAAATAAACAACACATTTTAACAGAGAAAGTTATATTAACTTACTTAAAGGTCTTCAAAATTAAATTTGCATAGAAAAGAATGCCAACGTCACTATTTTACAGTGCAATGCAGCGAGGATGACTTGTTTTGGGTTGATGAAATAAATAATATGGTTTATAAATCACACAGAATAATAAATTATCATTTTACACCCAACAAAATTTTACATGTGCTGTAAAAAAACAAATAAAGCATCAGTCCAAAGTGCATTTACATCATTAGTCTGAGTATATCCACCACCGATTCTGATCAAACCCTCTAGTGTGTGTTAGGAGTGTTTCATCGTAGTGACTTCCTTCTCACCAAGCAGCACGATTTTGTCTCCTCAAACAAACAAAAAGAGTTCATCATCACATTTGAGATCCAGCATTGCTGTCACAGGACTTCTGTGTTGAAGGTGCAATTCCTTGTTTCTAGACAGGATCCCTCCCAGCGGCATCCTTAGAAGTGTGGGTGACAGCCCACAGTGTGTGTTCAGCGATTCCAGCAGCTCCTTTTGAGCTACAACGACCTTCGTGATATCGATCAGTTCTCCACTGAACTTGCTCCTCCGTTCGTAGAAGCAGCTTTGCCTTTTGACTTGCCAGACGAGCGTAAGGAGAAGCGTTTGATGAGACGCCGCGAGAAGCTGCCAGACTTTTTACGGATGCTGCTTGCAGCTGGAGCAGCGAAGTTGTTGCCAATGTTGGAGATGTCCTCGTGGGACTGGCTGAGGCAAGGCTCCTTCTCTCGATGCTTTCTACGAAACAAAAGCTTCGAGCCGCTCTGGAGAAAGCCCACTGCAGAAAGCAGGTACATCACTTTATCTACTGATTATATGACATCACCATTTATCCAATGTAAAGCAATCATTGTGAAAACCACCAGGGGGCAGCATCAGCACAGTGATCCTTAGAAGTTATGTAACGCTGTTCAGTTTGTAGTGACACTTTGAAATTATGCTTTATTGACAAAAAACAATATGCAAAATAAATCTATTTAAATTAATACATTTAGCAAACATCTGCATGGAGTTTTTAATTCCTGCTCTATGTCAACAATGAGCAAACATTATTACCTTTATGATCCTTCAGGCTGCGGGTTTCCAAGGCACCAGCAGAACCAGTATCAGACTCTACATCGTCCACAGACGGACGCTCCGACACCTCAGAGGGAGTGGTTTCATCCGGGTCCTGGTGATGACCTCCCCTGTAATGGTTGCCGTGCATGGCTGCATCCATGGATGCTGCGTAGCCGCTTGACAACGCACAGTGATCCTCAGTGAGTGGAACCTGATATGCAACAAACATCAAATCATTTATTATGTATGAAGACAGGAAGCTTGTTTAAGGTCTGCTCTCATGATAATCAGTTTCTTTAGTTTTACTAATAAAAGCAGACGCTTCCAGTGGCTTCTGTGTCAAGGGCACCAACTTCACACACACACACACAGACACACACGGGGTTTCTACAAATTTTCTTCCAACAATCAGGTCAGTAGACTCGTTCTACTAGTGTAGTAGGGCGCTGTGATGCGAGACTAAATTTAGATCACACTCCTCTCGCCTGCGTCCATGTGAGTATTTTATATCCTTATCAGACTTCACTTCCAACATCTCAAAGGGCTACAAAGAATCATAACGGCTCATCGCTAAAAGGTAGAGATGTTTCATGTGTAATTCTGGAAGGAACAGCGTCCTCTGACCTTTGACACTCCGGATATGATTAGTGTGCTCCGTTTTGTTGGGGTCTTCCTTGCTGTTTTGGACGCCGACTCTGTCAGCTGCCGAATGGCCGTCTCCGCGACGGGATCCAGGCCGTTAGAGAGCCGACTGCTCTCTGTGCAGCAAAAACACAAATATGGAAATCAGGGCTGCTTGTTCGATCCAGTTGCTCAAAAACACGATCAAGCTGAGCTTTCTGACACTTCACAACCTTTAAAAAAAGCATATTTTATTGTTTTTTTGTATTCTGTGGGTTTGGGTAGAGCAGCACTCGCTCAGAGGGAATTAAGGGTGCCTAATAGTGCTTTCCTCTCCACTCAGGTTACACGGCTGCTCGCCGCTTATCCTGCTTTGCATCTGTTTTGTGAAACAATGTCGGGTTTTTAGTCTGGACTCACTACTCGGGTTGGGGCTGCCGCTGCCGTCCCGGTCATCAGACACCACGGTGGCTTTGCTTTCATTCACCTCCACTTTGGATGAAGAAGACAAGGGCGAGTCACCTGAAACGGCATGAACATTTGACATCACTCTAACACTTAATACAACAAGGGTCCTTTTATTAACGTTACTTAGTGCATTATTAACAGGTGTGTACACAAGTGGTCCGCAGGTGCGCATGCGCTGTCAAAATAAACAATGTGCACTTGAAAAAAAGCGGCAGCACGCATTTGCGCACCAAAGATTTTGTGGAGGAAGAAAGACATTTCTGGAGCATTTTAAAAATGTCCTTTAAGTAATTATTTTGGTGTTCCTCCGCCTCCAAAAAAACGTCAGACTGAGTCGGAACCGCAAAAGAAAAGAGTATTTGCGGAGAAGAGGCTGCAGGAGGTCGGCTGGCTTCAAACAAACAATGAACGCACAGAGACGTGATGCAGATTATGCCGTGAAAATCCCACCCTGGCAGACAAAAACGGCGCCTTTTACATAGGCACTGAAAACTTCAATCATCCAGCGTTTGATAAACATACTAACAGCAGACAACATCAGAAAGTTGTCCTCTGCTGTGTGTGAACTGGAGGAAGCCAGTCGGGATAGTGAGGAGGAGGATGATGAGGATGATGAGAGTCTGTAGAAATAAAAACGGCATTTATGCCATTTAAAAAACTTCAGTGCTCTGAAATAGGAATTTTGTTAAATGCTTTAAAATTAATTTTATTTGATTTTTGTTATCACAAAAGCAGCTGTTTGCACTTTGTGTTCTACATTCAGACAATTCAGTCATGTTATTTTAAAATGAGAAGTTTTTAATATGTACCTGTTGTACTTAATGTTTTTAGTCAAAATTAAAATATGTTGCATCATCAACGCGTTACTCTGTTTTGTTTCTATTGTGAGTTGGGTTAATTATTAAGTGCATTTAAAAATGTGAGGACCAAGCAACAACCATAGGTTCTCCCCTGAGTACCAACCCAAAAATATTATGTGCACCCCTGATTATTAAGCATTATTGTTAACTATTAAGTGTCCTTAAGGTTAGAACAAAGGGCCTTGGGTGTCTGCTTAGTAATGCATTATATAATATTAACATTATTATTATTAAGCAGTTGTTAATACTTAATTAAATAGTTTATTAAAGCTCAATAATGCACTAATTAATGTTAATAAAGGAAACCTTATTGTAAAGTGTTACCTTTGTATCACCCCGCCAAAATAAAATACCTAATCGTGTAGATTTATTCACCTGGGCTGTGGTCGAGTTTAACTCGGGACTGGACCGTGGTAACCGTGGTGACGATGGTTCCATCCGGCATGACGGTGCGATCCACGTCTACTTTCTTTGTGGGGGTGAGCGAGGAGCGGATTGGCAAAGCATCGTGGGAAGTGCGAAGCTCCTCGGTTTCAAGATACAGCAACTGGTAGAGTGAGAGCAGCAAACAATGTGGTTCTTCACAGATGGAATAGTTATGTTTTTTCTAAAGAAAAAACTAAGGTAATACAACTGTTTAATGTTTCTATTGACGACATTAAGAAGTTTTTAACACATTAACCAATTCATTTAAAAGTGGGGGTTTAGTGATTTAACTAACTTCACATGGGACAGCACTCTGCCGCCCCCTGTTGACCAGAAACAACACTTAACAGTTTGGTGGGCAGGTGCCCTAGGGGGTGCTCTTTACCTGCATAATGGCTGTTAGCTATGTTCTGTGCCGGTAGCTAATTTAAAGGCTAGCAGTTAGCTTTATCACTTTGCCGACTGTCAATAAAAAAAACACAATTAGAAAAAAAGATGTTTGCTTTTTTGTCTGCATCATGGCGGAGCCCCGAAGTAAAAGTCACAGAATTATGACTTTGAGACAAAGAGCTAAACCCGAGTGAACATTGGCACGGCCTGCGACAGAGCTAAAGTAGGCTATGAAATCACAGACTGATGGTGACCTGCCTTTGTTGCTGCTAGACTTGTAAGTATTAATACTTTTTGTCCAACAGTGTGGATCCTTTTACTTCGTGGCTCATGTTAGTGTTGCTAGCACTAGCTACAGGGTTGTTTATGGCCGTTGAAATTTCCCCCAGCAGGACGGAGAAGCTGAAAACAGCTGGGTGTCATTTTAAATTCCAGTTATTTTGTTTACAGTCCTGTAGTGAAGTGATTCACAGCTTAGGAATGGCTCAGAACACTTTCTCAAGTTCCAGAGTTGTAAGTCATGTAGCTTCTCACCTCAGCTGTGATGGTGGCATCTGGTGCTGATCCATGACCAGGGTTTATGAACACAACATGCTGGCCTGTGGGGATTTTGTTTTGAAGGTTCAAAGCGATGGATGCGTGGCCCGGAAGAAACTCTGTCAGAATTCAGCATAAAAGCAAAAATCTGATCAAAAACAAGCAAGTAAATTCCAGCTCAACACATTTCCACACACTGCTGCCACTGTGCACTTTGACCATATTTCTAAAGGCCGTTTAGGGAGCAGCTGACACCAAAGACCATTACAGTGGGTCTGCCAGCAGTGCATTTCAGGCATGGTGATTTTGCTTAAGCAATCTAAATGATGTTGCTGATCAGGTTAGTAGACAGCAGCGGATTGGTACTGGGCCAGGTCTTACGTTCTCTTGTGCCGCTCCGCTCCACGAGCCTTATTCTGAGCTCTGTGGTTTCAGGGTTCAGCTCCCTGGAAATACAGACAACAAGCATGTCAGGAAAAGTGAAAGCTCAGTGAGTAGGTCTAAAAAAACAGTTGAGCAACATGCATTCATGCATATGTGGCAGTCAAAAAGAAAAACACTGATGAATACATTCATTATGATTACTGCTGTGTATGAGTGTGTTTTCAGCAGATTTGACCCACTGACTGTAAATCGTTTAATCGGATCTTTTTGAAATAATCAGACCTGTTCACATTGTGTGTCTCATCGGACTGAAAACCTTTATTCTGCCACTTTAAAGTCATGTGGTCACCCTTACAGTGTCATCTCTTCACTCCATTCTAGGACAGTGTTGGTGTTGGTGCACACCGGCAGGAAGCAGGTTTTCCTTTCTGCAGAAGGTTGGTCCAGGCTGAGGATGCAGCAAAGCTCTCCTGATCTGGACCACTGACCTGAGAACGACACTAAAGTCAACGAGACCCCGGATCTGAGGAAATGATCTGATGCTGAGGGAGAACATCTGACCTTTACTTAAGGTCACCCTGAGCTGCCGGAGGAGGAGGCGTCTCACCAAGACGCTGTGGGAAGTGGCGTTCACTCCCACTGAGAGGTGGTCCACAGGAGACTGGGGGAGATGATGACAGAGATCTCAGTTTTATCTGTTTAAGCCACTTCTTCTTTTACCACACTCAGCGGCATCCAGCCCTTAAACACTAGAAGTGCAAACATTCCTCACCAAACTGACAGAAGCAGAAGTCTTGAGGTTTAGCACCATGGCTGGCTGAGTGCTGAAGAGGGTGTCTTCTATCATTCCTTTGATCGTTTCGAGGTCTGCCTCTGCCTCAGCACCCTGACAAGAACAGAACAGCAGCTGGTTGCTATCTGGTGATGCACCAAACTGAGCATATGGAACTACAAAACGATTATTTCACACCGTTGTGTTCTAATTAATGTTTGAATCCCAGAATGTTTGAAAATAAATCGGATGCTTAATTCTACTTTTTTTCTCTTGTTGCCTCTGACAGCTGAGGGATGCACGTGTGTGTAACATTATGATCCGCATGTCCTCGGACTCACGATAGGTTAAATGGGCTGAAGACTGACTCACATTCTTCATTAAGGGTTGTCAGAGACTTTAAGAGAGTATGAGCAGAAGAACACAATGGTTTGCATGTGAGCTGGATTTCTGCACACTTTCAAAAAGACTGAGCAGATTCAGAAAGGACACTTGGACTGATTGCAGACAGAACAGATCAGTCAACATCAGCTGTTCTCACCTGCCTCTGCAGCTTACACGGGGACACCGTCAGGGTGAAGGACGGCTGCTTGGACAGAGTCCAAGATATCAGCAGACCCTCGTCCTCCACCTCCTTGAGGAGCACCTCCACCTGATGGAGACACAGTATGGGTACAACCCACTTAAACATCTGCAATTTCAGAAAAAATTAAACATCTGACTACTACTACTACTACTACTAAACTTTATTTATATAGCGCCTTCACATGGCCCAAGGACCAAACAAAGCGCTGCACAACAGAAATGAACATAAATAAAAACATATAAAACCATTTAAAAACCAACAAAAACATGTAGATAAAATCTAGGTGGGGGAGGAAAAAGTGCAAAGCTACCCGTTAATGAGGTTCCTCTTGAGTAAAAGCCAAAGAATGAAAGTGTGTTTTCAGACGGCTCTTAAATTGCCGAGCGTGGTGGCCTGTTTGACACATGTAGGTAGCTCATTCCAGAGCCTCGGCCCCAGTATGAAGAAAGCACGACACCCCCCGCCCCGCCCCGAGATTACAGTCTGTGTTTGGGAACAACCAACAGTCCTTGCTGTGCTGACCGAAGGTTCCTTGAGGGAACATAAGGATGGATCAGATCCGATAGATATCGTGGAGCCAACTCATTTAAACATTTAAAAACAAACACCAGCACGTTAAATGAAATTCTAAAGGAAACTGGAAGCCAGTGTAGGGATGTCAAGACAGGCGTGATGTGTTCAGATCTCCTGGTACCAGTTAGTAACCTGGCTGCCACATTTTGGACCTTCTGTAGTTTCACTATGGAGGCCTGCTTGATGCCTGCATAAAGCAAGTTACAGTAGTCCAGTCTGGTGGTAATGAAGGCGTGAATGACAGTTTCCAGATGTTTGCGTGAAAGAAACGGCTTAATCCTAGCTATTCTCCTGAGATGGAAGTAGCAGATCTGATTGTTCCATTCACCTGGCTGTCCAGTCTGAGCTCCACATCCAACTTCACCCCCAGATTGGTGACCACAGCCTTCTCAAAAAGTGCTAATAGAGGAGAGTTAATCCCTTGGGCACATCCATGTGTGTTTTTCGAGCCGAAAAGGATAGTCTCAGTTTTTTCTGGATGAAGAACAGAAAATTCTGAGCCATCCATAATTTGACCTCCTCCAAGCAGTCCAAGAGTGGTTTAAAAGAACTTGAGTTATACTGGTAGGTAGATAGATCTGACAAACATCCGCATACAGGTGAAACTTGACGTTGTGCCAACGAAACAAGTCACCCAGCAGCAGCAGCTATAGGGAAAGGAGGAGGGGCCCAGGACGGATCCCTGAGGCACTCCACACTGCAAATCAGCAGTATCAGATAAACAGTCCCCCAGTCTTACACAAAAATCTGGCATCATCACACGGCTGAGAGAGACAACGACAATCGGACATTTTTACATGTTAATAAGACCAAAGTGTCGGGCGTCGGTACCTCTGCCATCATAGGTGCAGTAGTGATGTGGTAGGTGTCCATGGAAACAGCAGCAGGTGACTGCTGGGTGACCGTCACAGGGAACGTCAGCGTGTCTACCCAACAGTTACAGAACAACACCTGCAGAAACAAGACAACCATCATCAGCTCAGCGTCTCAACGACAAATACAAATAAGTAATTATAATAAAAAAAATATTTGATTCTAAAGTATTTTAAATGAAAATAAAAGACACAGATCATCTTAGCTGCTGTTTAATCTCCTGACAAGAGGTTAAATGAATTAGTTTTCTTACGGTCCTGTTTGGTGACTGGTCTGTGCAGGTCACACTATCTATCGCAGAAGCAGCGGTGAGCTGGAGGCTGCTGTCAAAAGTGATCTGGAGGGAGCTCTGGGGAAATCAGAGGAAAGAAAAAATGTCCTAAATATAACACGAAAAAGACCAAACACACTCGGGCTAGCACGAGACAGGATTATGGGATGCCCTGTAATACAAAAGACTAAAATGGTTTTCAAGTGGACTTTACAACATCGATCTTTGATGTAGTAAGACGTCGTGATGACACTAACTTCTGCCACCAAAGAGGAACACAAATGATGAAAGTCCAGGCAGCTTTGTGGATTAGTGCACTCAGATGAATGCTGCTGGAGGTTATTGGCACAAAACATTACAACATATGTTTATCCCAGGGGTAGTGAGGAGGAAGTAATACCAGTCTGTGTGCTATGGCGGTCGTTGGCCTTTTATTACATTTCCTCTGATTAAAGCTGCACAGACGACCCGGGTCATTAATAAAGCATCCATTATCAAAACTGCATCCGGTGATGCTTGGTTAGGCTGGCAGCAGGGCAATGTTTCCTGTGAGAGAGACAAGGGCTGGAGGATTTCCATCTCTGAAGAGTGATCAGAAACACCGTTGGCCACCGCCTCTCACTGCCTGCCAAAGAATCTGTTCAACTGGACGGCTTCAGCCGACTCAAGAAACAGAATATTTTATTGTCAGAGAGTAGGTTTCTCTGGGCCCATTCTGCATCAAACACAGTGGTGGAGGTGGGGCAGGGGTGGGGGAATGATATAACAAAGTTTGTGGTGTGTGTCTGAGTGTGTTTGTGTCCTGGCCAGAGGCCAAATGCAACGCTGCATGCTGTCATAGGGTCCCCGGAGCAACACGGCAGTCACATGATTACAGCCTACAACTGGCTGTGTTTTCTTCAGCTGACTGGTCCATTATTTCACCTCAGAGTGCAGCCAAATGCCACGTGAATTCAGGTATCACCCCAACGAAGCGGGGGGTCTAATTACTAAAGGTTAAAGCGCTGCAGCTGACAAATCTGCAACAAAAATCTGAAGTTGTTTCATCAGCACGAAGGAGTAAGTGCTGATGAAGTGAAAATGTGAGGAAACACGTGGGTAAAGACCCAAAAACAGACATCTTAGCCACAAAAACACCCTAAAACGCACACGGATCAGAATGCATTTATAATAAACACATTTCTGTTTAGGATACACAACTGCTGTCCTGCCAAGATGGATCAAATGAAATTTGTCCTGAGGGTCACCAGAGTGTCACTCCCACGGCGGACTGATGGGCCTTCTGTTTGGTTTGTGAGCTGAACTCCTTAAAGACCAATGCAGCATCCTTTTTATAATCCCTCTATTGTCTAAACCCACATCTCTCCATGTGTATCTGCAGGGAACCAGAAGCGCTTCTAGACCACAGCACAGTTAACAGACATCTATCAACCAGCAGCAAGCTGAATCACCAACAACCCTCACACATCCACCAAAACGTTCAAAAGGAACTTCAAACAACTCACAACAGCACTAAAGTCTTTTAACCCTCCCACTGTCTTCAGGGGTGAGGAGTGAGCATCACCTCACCCCTGCCACGTGGACCTCAAGGGATAAACCATCAACCCTGCTCAATGGTCAACTTTCCTGGCGGGGTCACCCATGAAGAGAGTGGGAGGGTTAAAAAAATATAAAATTTAAAAAACTGTTTAATTCATCTCCAAGCATAGACTCGGCCTTGTTGTTATGAAATTAGAGGGATCCATTTCTTTTCTACTGGGGGTGGTGAGGTGGTTTGTTTTATAAATAGCCTTAACTTTTTTACTGAACTCCATTTTTGTGTATGTGTGTGAAGGTGCCTAGATTTTCTGCATGCCTCTTCAGCGTGTGTGACTTTCAGTTAAGTGTGTATGTGAAGGGCAAGTCTCCAGAGGGCATTCGTATCGTAGCATCATGTCAGGTTTGTCAGCATGGCACCCCCTGGGTCCAGCTGGCTAGCTAAAGCATGTGGGTCAGCCAAAAATACATCATCCCTCTGGCTTCCAATGACCCTTTTGGATGAATCCTTTACTGCAGTTTTCTGAAGTGCAGGCTATAGCATTAAATGGTCAATTTGTAGCAATCCGTTTGTTGTTGGAGGAACAAATGTGTACATCATGCACAGGTTACAAATGGTGTTCAGACCTAAACACACAAGAGCTACAATGTAATGGTAGAAATAAAAACCAAAGAACAGATTTTCTGTCAGTAAATGTTAAAGTAAAACTAAAATCTACACTAATGGAGCGACATGAATGGCCTCATTTGTGACCCAAAGGTCACACATCCTCAGCTGGGTCAAGCTGTCCTGGCTGTACTTCTATCTACAGATTATCCATCACAGGAGACGCGAAGTCTGCTGTAAACCATCTTTAATCTGACTGCCTGTATCTGGCTGCTGTTCCATCCGCAAGATGAAGGACACTTCAAGATTTTAAAGAATCGTTTTTCATAAACTCTTTTCACTGTCTATTACAAGGTTCATAAATATTCATCAAGGTTCATTATAAATGTATTTAATTACTGAAATGAATTATTATTCTTTGGTTAATAATTATTATTTATGATAATCAGTAGGGCTGCAACAACGAATCGATAAATTCGATGAAAATCGATTACTAAAAGTGTTGGCAACGAATTGCGTCATCGGTTCGTTGTGTCGCACAACTCTTCCAAAAGCGCAGACCAGAGCAAGTCAGATCAGCGCGAGGGAGAGCCGCAGATCAGCAAGAGGGAGAGCCGGCAGATCAGCGCGAGGGAGAGCCGCAGATCAGCGCGAGGGAGAGCCGGCAGATCAGCGCGAGGGAGAGCCGGTACCGGCAGATCAGCGCGAGGGAGAGCCGGTATCGGCAGATCAGCGCGAGGGAGAGCCGGCAGATCAGCGCGAGGGAGAGCCGGCAGATCAGCGCGAGGGAGAGCCGGTATCGGCAGATCAGCGCGAGGGAGAGCCGGTATCGGCAGATCAGCGCGAGGGAGAGCCGGTACCGGCAGATCAGCGCGAGGGAGAGCCTGCAGACTTGCGCTGCTGCGAACCGGTTCCGCATTGTTGCGCAGCGATCCAGGCAGCTGCTTCCAGCGCATGGTCCATTCTCAAGACGCAACCAAAAAACTATAATTAGCACACGATCGTTCTTGTCTGCTCATGTTCTCTATTTTCTATCTTATTTGCCTGAAGCGCGCTACTGCGGAGCTCATCACCTGTGCTGTGGTGATGTCACCTCACGCAGCATCGAAAACGCGCTCTGCGCTTTTCGGTCAGGAGATCCCTTTGACCTGCTCAAAAGTAACTGATGAGGTGAAAAGGTAAGAATCCAGGCAACAGATTTTCTGGAGAATTATGAGGAGATGCAGGAAGATGAGAGACAGACAGGACAGGAAAATAGTTAAATAAAAACAAGAAAACAAAACAAAGTGTTGAAAAGTAAAATGTAGGTAGATTTATCTCCACTACAAGTTTTTACCAGAAAAAACTATAAGTTATACACATGTCATATTTATACATCTGATACAATTCAGATCACCTTCAAAACTCAGTCACACACCCAGGGCCGTTTCAAGACATTTTGGGGGCCAAGGCAAAATGCCCCCCCCCCCACCCCCCCCCCCCCATAACTGGGCTCCCCAGAAGCCTCTGTGTAATTCACCCTCTCCAGTAGTGTTAGTTATACGGTGTTTATAAAAGCCCCTCAGACATTACTGACATGTTCTAATATTATCAGATGAAAAACTAAATTATCAGACATGCTGTCTCATCTGCTTCTTTTCTAAACTTTCAAAAAGTAACAAAACCATTTGAAAGCCACTATTTGTGGATTCTCTGAAAGTTTCCATGGAGTGTGTGACAACTTATTTTTTCATTGATCCTATCGTCTAATCTCACAGCTGAAACAAGCATCCTTAATAATCTGTGCACAGGAAGCTTACCGATGCTGTAGTAAAACAAAAGGTATAATAATTTATTATTAATAAAACCTTGTTGCAGCACTAAAGCATAAAAATGAGATTTTGCATTAAATATGCAAAATATTTACATATGAATTGTTTTAGAGCCCTTTTATTGGCAGAATCTGATATTAATTTAGTTCTTACAAAAAATGGGTCCCAACATGGTTTGTGTGGCGTTGCCATAGTGTGACGTCATAGGCACAGATCCCCTGTCCTCTTGTTTGGAAATGGAAATATGATCACCCTATATTAAACTGTCCACCTGGGCTTTTGCGCTGCACAGAGACGCTTCGCTGCCTGTGACTGAACGTCAGTTGAGAGTCAGTCTCATGCAGACTGACCAATGAAGAGAGGGCCTCAAGTTAAGACCCTCTCCTCATTGGTCAGTCCACACGAGGTGGGTCAAAGGTTACTCTGGGCGGGTTACGTGTTGTCAGGCATTCAAGTATTGAGTATATTTACTGCATATTACAGTAAAATATTCTGTATGTGACCACATTATGTTGATCCTCGGGTCGTGATGATGGAGCCCTTGAATATTGTTGCCCAGGGTACAACAAAGTGTTAATCTGGCCCAGGTTCCGCCGTCACATTCCCACAGAAACTGGTTGATCACACCGGGGCCAGACTACTAGCATGTGGTTTTACAACCACAATGTCCTCTGAAGCAAAAACGCTTTTAAAAGGGAGGGAGGAGTCCTAACTGTTGCTGCAGGCGTGTTGTGTGAGAGTGCAGTTATATACTGTTAATATATTTTTGGGTTCAGTTGCTTTCATGTGGCCTAATGTGAGTCTATTTGGGATCATTGGAATGATCAGCAGCATTTCTTGATGTGACTTTATGGCAGTTGCCCAGGGCATCATCGCAAGGAGGACGGCATTCATTTACGTTTGTTTTATTTGGTATTTTTTCAGTCATTTTTGGAAATAGTGATCAATTTTGATTAATTCACAGCCTATGTTTAATTACATTTAAAATAAATGTCAACAGATGAGATCAAACAAAGCAGATGAGAATTGCCCTTAAGCTGTTTAACTTGGACCAAGCATTTTAGGTCACAGATAGATGTAGCTTAGGGTCTCTGTCTATACACCTTATAAGACAATTTAGGTGATGGCATGTTGTTTTTCTGCTATTGAACTGTTTTCTAATAATGTTGTGTTAAATAAAGTGAAGGAAGGAGAGAAATAACGTTTCCTAGCAGTTTTTAAAAATTTCCCCATGTAATCCGATTAATCGATTAATCGTGTCGAGACCCCATCCGATTAATCGATTATCCAAATAATCGTTTGTTGCAGCCCTAATAATCAGTAATGTTTAACAGTGACAAGAAGATCATAATCAATTTCCCTCTGGGATTAATAAAGTATTTTTGAATTGAATTGAATGTGCACTTATACACACCATGCAGGACACAGTAATCAGGTTAAAGTTAACTGCATTCACATGTCTTTGTTCCCTAACACCAGAGCTTTCTATCTCTGAGAGGGAGTGTTCTGAGGTATGTTAAGTCCTACCCTCTAACATGTCAAAATCTAATTCATTAGAATAAGATTACCGGTCGTCTCTTAAAACCTAACTCCTCAGTTCAAGTTCAGTTCTTGAGCTCAACAAAATTCTCTCCGTGGCAACGAGACCCCAGAGGATCGGGTCGGCCGCTCGAAACCTCTACTAAAGCTTTTCTGTCACGCCGATAGAACTGCTTCAACAGAAACACAATCTGCAACAAGCTGACGCTACGAGATTCCTTAAGAATCTGCTCGGAGGCAATACCATCCTCCTGTGTGCCAACGGCAACTCTAGGACCAGAGAGTCGGTACCACTGGTCTACCCTACCGACAGAGTACCCAGAGGCTGATCAACATCCTCCCTTGACCTCCGGATCCAAACAGAGGGTCGTCTGAATGGTGAGGTAGAACACAGATTGCATCTGAATGCCTATTTTAAAGAAATAACTCTAGTTTATGTAGCATCATGAAGGTTCTCTAATTTGTGGCAAAGGTCACATCTACCCGGCTGGGTCAGCTGGGTCAGACTGTAACTTTTAAATCCACAGATTAACCCAGGAGTCATGATGTCTGAAGAACATATCATTATCTGCTGCTGTTCCGTCCCAGAAGGGTACTTCAAGTTCACGATAATAATTAAATAATAATATTAATTAAAGCTGCAAGCAGCGTCGTTCGGCCCTCGCAGCGAAGCTGCTCGCCCTCCTTCTGCACCCCCTCCGCTCCATCCCCGAAGCTCTCCAAACCCATCTCCGTGCTTCTCCATCCTGGCCGGCAGCCGAGGGCACCAGGGCACGTCTGGCGGAACAGAAAGTCAACCACCCCGACACCAGAAACCGTGAACGGCCTCCTCGTCCACACCTCACCCTGACTGAGCATCCCTTCTGAGCCCACCATTACACGTCTCACCACTAGGAGATTATCTTTATCACACTGGTGACGTGATGTTCAGTCTCGGGCAAATCAGAGGCTGTTTGTGGAAGTTACAGTCAAACGTAAGGTCACAGCGTCACGCCAGAAATCGCCATGGCATCAAAGCCCCTCCCTTTCTGAAAAGCTATCAGATCTGAATGGTCATTACAACATCATGAAGACAGTGCATGACCTTAGTGTCATCTTGACTAAATTAGAGGGGACAAATATGGGCATTTCACCATAAAACAGTAGACTTCCTGTAGTCAGGGGGCGGGGCTTAGGTGATGTCAGCTGTCCACATTGTCACTGTCTTCAGATGTGGTCAGTGATAACACAGACAAAGTTTGAAATTGATCTGATCATGCACATGGGAGTTATTAAGTCAAATAACGTAATGGCGACTGGTCAAAGTTTGAGGCTTAGCCACGCCCACACCTTTATACTTATTTAAAATCCGACGGTTGAATTTTTTCCTCTATGTCTTAAGAGTATATAGCAGAAGTTTGAAGGTGATCGTTGGAAAGAACGACGAGACATCATTCTCCTAATAACGTGTGCGAAAACCACTAAATCGAGTACTTGGACCAAAATGGCCGACCTCCTGTGCGACATTGCGCTTGGCTCCAAGAGACTTTTTTGTAGGTCCTGAGACACTACATTAGTGTGCCAAATTTTGTGATCCTCAGTCAAAGCATGGCTTGGGGCTGATAGTTTTAATGGTCCTAGGGGGCACTGTTTCAGAAAATAGGCCACACCCACAAACTTCAGCTGTCCAGTTCTATTAGGGGTCAGAGTAGGATCAGTCATCAGAAATTGTGTGGCAATGTCACAATGATTGAAGAAATGAGAGACAAACGTATTTCCATGGCGTGATGGCAAATTTCGCCATGCTCCCAAAGCCCCGCCTTTATTCGAAACCTGCCAGTACTATAGACCAAGTGACCTCAACTTGTCTGCTGCTATTTGCCAGTGATTGCTGGTAATTGGTTAAAAGGAGTCCAATAGGGAGCTGTGGAAAAAAAGAGTGGCGTGGCGACAGGTGAAAGTTTGAGGCTTAGCCACGCCCACACCTTTATACTTATTTAAAATCCGACGGTTGAATTTTTTCCTTTATGTCTTAAGAGTATATAGCAGACGTTTGAAGGCGATTGGTGAAAAGGGCGATGGAGCATCACTCTCCAAACAACGTGTGCGAAAACCACTAAATGGCGTACTTAGACCAAAATGGCCGACTTCCTGTGCGACTTTACACTTGGCTCCAAGAGACTTTTTTGTAGGTCCTGAGACACCACATTAGTGTACCACATTTCGTAATCCTCAGTCGAAGCATGGCTTGGGGCTGACAGTTTTAATGGACCTAGGGGGCGCTATTTCAGAAAATAGGCCACGCCCACCGGATGTTCACATGAGATCTTTTGGGGGGCCGGACTAGGATCACTCACAAGACGTTTTGTGGCGATATCTCTAGAAATGACGAAATGGGAGGCAAACGTAAGGCCACGTCGGTACGCCTGACTTCGCCGCGCCGCCACCGCCCCGCCTTCTGCAGAAAACTCCCATAAAATGACGCCAAGCAACCCCAACTTGTCTTCAGTTATCTGCTACAAATTTGGGTTGATTATTTGAAAGGGCGAATTTTGGAAAATTTCCCAGTAAAATTTGACCTTTTAAGTCCTGAGGGGGCGGAGCTTATGTGACATCATCAATCGACCATTCATTTGTCTTCGGGGGGCGATGACGATTGTCCTTAGAACATTACTTTAACTGTAATTCTATCATTTATGAAATTATAGCAATTTGAATTTTCTTGGCGAGTGCTCAAACTTTGAGGCCTGGCCCCGCCCCTTCAGTATTTACGAAAAGTCAATTTTATTGTCTCATTTTAATCGTCCACCGCTTCTGTTCGATCGCACACTATTTTTGAGATGATCGTGCGAAAAATGACCAAACTGTTCAACCAAATATAGACCCTAGAAATGGCCAAAATGGCTAAAAATCGCCATTTCAACCTAAAATGGCCGACTTCCTGTTTGATATTGACCATGGTTGCAAGAGACTTTTCTGTGCGGACTGTTGAGTACTACAAGTATACCAAATTTCATAACTGTACGATAAACTAAGCTTTATGGAGAGGGGTATTTTTCACTTTCTAGGGGGCGCTGTTCAGCCACTTTTTTATGAACTTTCGCATTGCCAGTGAAATACGTAAATTTCACGCACTTTCTATACTGGGCCAGAATTTGGTGACTTTTTGGATATGCTAAGACCCCCTAAAGGCCAGCCAAAGACGCGGAAGAAAAAAGAAAGCGTAATAATAATTAAAGCTGCAAGCAGCGTCGTTCGGCCCTCGCAGCGAAGCTGCTCGCCCTCCTTCCGCACCCCCTCCGCTCCATCCCCGACGCTCTCCAAACCCAGCTCCGCGCTTGTCCATCCTGGACGGCAGCCGGGGGCACCAGGGCACGTCTGGCAGAACAGAAAGTCAACCACCCCGACACCAGAAACCGTGAACGGCCTCCTCGTCCACACCTCACCCTGATTCAGCATCCCCTCTGAGCCCAGCATTACACGTCTCACCACTAGGAGATACTCTATCTTTACCACACTGGTGATGTGATGTTCAGTCTCTGGCAAATCGGAGGCTGTTTGTGGAAGTTACAGTCAAACGTAAGGTCACAGCGTCACGCCAGAAATCGCCATGGCATCAAAGCTCCTCCCTTTCTGAAAAGCTATCAGATCTGAATAGTCATTAGAACATCATGAAGACAGTGCATGACCTTAGTGTCATGTTGACTAAATTAGAGGGGACAAATATGGGCATTTCACCATAAAACAGAAGACTTCCTGTAGTCAGGGGGCGGGGCTTAGGTGATGCCAGCTGTCCACATTGTCACTGTCTTCAGATGTGGTCAGTGATCACACGGACAAAGTTTGAAATTGATCTGATCATGCACAAGGGAGTTATTGAGTCAAGTAACGTAATGGCGACTGGTCAAAGTTTGAGGCTTAGCCACGCCCACACCTTTATACTTATTTAAAATCCGACGGTTGAATCTTTTCCTCTATGTCTTAAGAGTATATAGCAAGAGTTTGAAGGTGATCGGTGGAAAGGGCGACGAGACATCATTCTCCTAATAACGTGTGCGAAAACCACTAAATCGAGTACTTGGACCAAAATGGCCGACCTCCTGTGCGACATTGCGCTTGGCTCCAAGAGACTTTTTTGTAGGTCCTGAGACACTACATTAGTGTGCCAAATTTCGTGATCCTCAGTCAAAGCACGGCTTGGGGCTGACAGTTTTAATGGTCCTAGGGGGCGCTATTTCAGAAAATAGGCCACGCCCACAAACTTCAGCTGTCCAATTCTATTAGGGGTCAGAGTAGGATCACTCATCAGAAATTGTGTGGCGATGTCACAATGATTGAAGAAATGAGAGACAAACGTATTTCCATGGCGTGATGGCGAATTTCGCCATGCTCCCAAAGCCCCGCCTTTATTCGAAAGCTGCCAGTACTATAGACCAAGTGACCTCAACTTGTCTGCTGCTATTTGCCAGTGATTGCTGGTGATTGGTTAAAAGGAGTCCAATAGGGAGCTGTGAAAAAAAGAGTGGCGTGGCGACAGGTCAAAGTTTGAGGCTTAGCCACGCCCACACCTTTATACTTATTTAAAATCCGTAGGTTGAATTTTTTCCCCTTTGTCTTAAGAGTCTATAGCAGAAGTTTGAAGGTGATTGGTGAAAAGGGCAATGGTGTAACACTCTCCAAACAACGTGTGCGAAAACCACTAAATCGACTACTTGGACCAAAATGGCCGACTTCCTGTGCGACTTTGCACTTGGCTCCAAGAGACTTTTTTGTAGGACCGGAGACACCACATTAGTGTACCAGATTTCGTACTCCTCAGTCAAAGCATGGCTAGGGGCTGACAGTTTTAATGGTCCTAGAGGGCGCCATTTCAGAAAATAGGCCACGCCCACAAACTACAGCTGTCCAAATCTATTGGGGGTCAGACTAGGATCACTCACCAGACATTTTGTGGTGATGGCACGATAATTGAAGAAATGAGAGGCAAACGTATTGCCATGGCGTGATGGTGAATTTTGCCATGCTCCCAAAGCCCCGCCTTTTTTCAAAACCTGCCAGTACTGGAGACTAAGTGACCTCAACTTGTCAGCTGCTATTCGCCAGAGATTGCTGGCGATTGGGTAAAAGGAGTCCAATAGGTAGCTGTGAAAAAAAGAGTGGCGTGGTGACAGGTCAAAGTTTGAGGCTTAGCCACGCCCACACCTTTATACTTATTTAAAATCCGACGGTTGAATTTTTTCCTTTATGTCTTAAGAGTCTATAGCAGAAGTTTGAAGGCGATTGGTGAAAAGGGCGATGGAGCATCACTCTCCAAACAACGTGTGCGAAAACCACTAAATCGAGTACTTGGACCAAAATGGCCGACTTCCTGTGCGACTTTGCACTTGGCTCCAAGAGACTTTTTTGTAGGTCCTGAGACACCACATTAGTGTGCCAAATTTCATAATCCTCAGTCAAAGCATGACTTGGGGCTGACAGTTTTAATGGTCCTAGGGGGCGCTATTTCAGAAAATAGGCCACGCCCACCGGATGTTCACATCACATTTTGTGGGGGGCTGAACTAGGATCACTCCCAAGAGGTTTTGTGGCGATATCTCTAGAAATGACGAAATGGGAGGCAAACGTAAGGCCTAAGCGGTACGCCTGACTTCGCCGCGCCGCCACAGCCCCGCCTTCTGGAGAAAACTCCCATAAAGTGACGCCAAGCAACCCCAACTTGTCTTCAGTTACCCGCTACAAATTTGGGGTGGTTATTGGAAAGGGCGAATTTTGGAAAATTTCCCAGTAAATCTTGACCTTTTAAGTCCTGAGGGGGCGGGGCTTATGTGACATCATCAATCGACCATTCATTTGTCTTCGGAGGTCGACGACGATTGTCCTTAGAACATTTCTTTAACTGTAATTCTTTCATTTATGAATCTATAGCAATTTGAATTTTTTTGGCGAGTGCTCGAACTTTGAGGCCTGGTCCCGCCCCTTCAGTATTTACGAAAAGTCAATTTTATTGTCTCATTTTAATCGTCCATCGCTTCTGTTCGATCGCACACTATTTTTGAGACGATCGTGCGAAAAATGACCAAACTGTTAAACCAAATATAGACCCTAGAAATGGCCAAAACGGGGTCAAAATGGCCACTTTAGTCCAAAATGGCCGACTTCCTGTTTGATATTGACCATGGGTGCAAGAGGCTTTTCTGTGCGTATTGTTGAGTTCTACAAGTGTACCAAATTTCATCACTCTACTATGAAAAAAGGTCAAAGCGGAGGGGTATTTTTAATTTTCCAGGGGGCGCTGTTGAAACATTTTTTTACCAACTTTCACGTTGCCAGTGAAATACGTAAATTTCACGCACTTTCTATATTGGGCCAGAATTTGGTGACTTTTTGGATATGCTAAGACCCCCTAAAGGCCATCCAAAGACGCGGAAGAAAAAAAAAGAAAAAAAAAAAAAAAAAAAAAAAATAATAAACGGAGCAGATACAATAGGCCTTCGCAGCTTCACTGCTCGGGCCTAATTAAAGCTGCAAGCAGCGTCGTTCGGCCCTCGCAGCGAAGATGCTCACCCTCCTTCCGCACCCCCTCCGCTCCATCCCCGATGCTCTCCAAACCCAACTCCCCGCCGCTCCGTCCTGGCCGGCAGCACGGGGCACCAGGGCACGTCCACGGACTGAAACGTCCACCACCCTGACACCAAGAAAAGCTAACAGTCACCTCATCCACACCTCACCCTGAATCAGCATCCCCTCCGAGCCTACCATTATATTACATGTCTCACCACTAGGGCATACTTTATCTTTAGCACACTGTTGGTGTGATGACACAGACCAACTTTAGTGCTTTTTTGCCCATATTTATTAAAGTTTTCGAAAGTTAAAGTTATCTAGGGGGCGCTGTGATCAATTACAGAAAAATCCCATTGAGGTCAGCTTTGGTTGACAAGGACAGTTTTCTGTTATTTTGGCATCAAACGGACGTTGTGTGTGTTATCTAAAGCCAGTGAGCTGAAAGGGGCGGAGCTACAGGGATTTGAATCAACAACCACATCAATGTGTTTGGTGCAGTCACGTGATGTCACAAGCCAAGTATAATGCCATTCTGACTTTGACTTTAGAAGTTAATAAAGTTTGAACCCATCTAGGGGGCGTTGTGACCATTTACAAGTAAATGCCATAGAGGTCATCTTTGGTCATCAAAGATGGTTTTCTGTTAATTTGGAATCAATCAAACGTTGCATGGGTCATCTAGAGACAAAAAGCTGTAAGTGGGTGGAGTTAAAGTGAATTGAACAAGTGATCACATACATGTGTTGATTGCAGATGTGTGATGACTCCCACAATGTTTGATGTAGTTTGGAACTTTTTTGCAGAAGTTACAAAGGTTTTTTGTATCTAGGGGGCGCTGTCCCAAATTTAAGAATTATTCCATGAAGAAGTTTGTAGGTTGATGACAGTCATTTGTGTGCAGTTTGGTGTGAATTGCATCATGCATGTGTTATTAAGGGCCTAATATCTGTCAGGGGGCGGAGCTAAAGCAATATCAACAACTTACCACAGGACTGTGGTGGGTGCCATTGTGTGAGTACACATAGCAAGTTTGGTGCAGTTACGACCTCGTCTGTAGGAGTTATTACAGTTTTAATGGTGTGTAGGGGGCGCTGTGGTGACATTACACAACTTTCACCAACGGTGTGTGCCTCGTTGAATAAAGGGCATGATTGTTGATTGCCATGTTCAGTCTCGGGCAGATCGGAGGTTGTTAGTGGAAGTTACAGTCAAACGTAAGGTCACGGCGTCACGCCAGAATTCGCCGTGGCATCAAAGCCCTTCCCTTTCTGAAAAGCTATCAGATCTGAATGGTCATTACAACATCATGAAGACAGTGCATGACCTTAGTGTCATGTTGACTAAAGTAGAGGGGACAAATATGGGCATTTCACCATTAAAAAATAGACTTCCTGTAGTCAGGGGGCGGGGCATAGGTGATGTCAGCTGTCCACATTGTCATTGTCTTGAGATGTGGTCAATGATCACACAGACGGAGTTTGATATAGATCTGATCATGCACATGGGAGTTGTTAAGTCAAGTAATGTAATGGCGAAAGGTCAAAGTTTGAGGCTTAGCCACGCCCACACCTTTATACTTGTATAAAATCCGACGGTTGAATTTTTTCCTCTATGTCTTAAGATTATATAGCAGGAGTTTGAAGGTGATAGGTGGAAAGGACGACGAGACATCATTCTCCTAATAACGTGTGTGAAAACCACTAAATCGAGTAATTGGACCAAAATGGCCGACTTCCTGTGCGACTTTGCACTTGGCTCAAAGAGACTTTTTTGTAGGTCCTGAGACCCCACATTAGTGTACCAAATTTCGTACTCCTCAGTCAAAGCATGGCTTGGGGCTGACAGTTTTAATGGACCTAGGGGGCGCTATTTCAGAAAATAGGCCACGCCCATTTGATGTTCACATGAGATCTTTTGGGGGGCCGGACTAGGATCACTCACAAGACGTTTCGTGACTGTATCTATAGAAATGACGACATGGGAGGCACATGTATGGTCACGGCGGTACGCCTGACTTCGCCGCGTCGCCACAGCCCCGCCTTCTGCAGAAAACACCCATAAAGTGACGTCAAGCAACGCCAACTTCTCTTCAGTTACCTGCTACAAATTCGGGCTGATTATTCGACAGGGCGAATTTTGGAAAATTTCCCAGTAAAACTTGACGTTTTAAGTCCTGAGGGGGCGGGGCTTGTGTGACATCATCCAGCGACCATTCATTTGTCTTCGGGGGGCGATGACGATTATCCATAGAAAGTTACTTTAACTGTAATTCTTTCATTTGTGAAATTATAGCAATTTGAATTTTTTTGGCGAGTGCTCGAACTTTGAGGCCTGGCCCTGCCCCTTCAGTATTTACGAAAAGTCAATTTTATTTTCTCATTTGAAGCGTCCATCGCTTCTGTTCGATGGCACACTATTTTTGAGACTATGGTACGAAAAATGACGAAACTGTTCAACCAAATATAGACCCTAGAAATGGCCAAAACGGCTAAAAATCGCCATTTCAACCCAAAATGGCCGACTTCCTGTTTTATATTGACCATGGTTGCAAGAGGCTTTTTTGTGCGGACTGTTGAGTAGTACCAGTATACCAAATTTCATAACTGTACGATAAACTAAGCTTTATGGAGAGGGGTATTTTTCACTCTTTAGGGGGCGCTGTCGAGCCACTTTTTTATCAACTTTCACATCGCCAGTGAAATACGTAAATTTCACGCACTTTCTATATTGGGCCAGAATTTGGTGACTTTTTGGATATGCTAAGACCCCCTAAAGGCCACCCAAAGACGCGGAAGAAAAAAGAAAGCGTAATAATAATTAAAGCTGCAAGCAGCGTCGTTCGGCCCTCGCAGCGAAGCTGCTCGCCCTCTGTCCGCACCCCCTCCGCTCCATCCCAGACGCTCTCCAAACCCAGCTCCGCGCCGCTCCGTCCTGGCCGGCAGCCGGGGGCACCAGGGCACGTCTGGCAGAACAGAAACATCAACCACCCCGACACCAGAAACCGTGAACGGCCTCCTCGTCCACACCTCACCCTGACTCAGCATCCCCTTTGAGCCAAGCATTACACGTCTCACCACTAGGAGATACTCTATCTTTACCACACTGGTGATGTGATGTTCAGTCTCGGGCAAATCGGAAGCTGTTTGTGGAAGTTACAGTCAAACGTAAGGTCACAGCGTCACGCCAGAATTTGCCATGGCATCAAAGCCCCTCCCTTTCTGTAAAGCTAGCAGATCTGAATGGTCATTACAACATCATGAAGACAGTGCATGACCTTAGTGTCATGTTGACTAAATTAGAGGGGACAAATATGGGCAGTTCACCATAAAACAGTAGACTTCCTGTAGTCAGGGGGCGGGGCTTAGGTGATGTCAGCTGTCCACATTGTCACTGTCTTCAGATGTAGTCAGTGATCACACAGACAAAGTTTGAATTTGATCTGATCATGCACATGGAAGTGATTAAGTCAAGTAACGTAATGGCGACTGGTCAAAGTTTGAGGCTTAGCCACGCCCACACCTTTATACTTATTTAAAATCCGACGGTTGAATTTTTTCCTCTACGTCTTAAGAGTATATAGCAGGAGTTTGAAGGTGGTCGGTGGAAAGGACAACGAGACATCATTCTCCTAATAACGTGTGCGAAAACCACTAAATTGAGTACTTGGACCAAAATGGCCGACCTCCTGTGCGACATTGTGCTTGGCTCCAAGAGACTTTTTTGTAGGTCCTGGTACACTACATTAGTGTGCCAAATTTTGTGATCCTCAGTCAAAGCATGGCTTGGGGCTGACTGTTTTAATGGTCCTAGGGGGCGCTGTTTCAGAAAATAGGCCACGCCCACAAACTTCAGCTGTCCAATTCTATTAGGGGTCAGAGTAGGATCACTCATCAGAACTTGTATGGCGATGTCACAATGACTGAAGAAATGAGAGACAAACGTATTTCCATGTCGTGATGGCGAATTTCGCCATTCTCCCAAAGCCCCGCCTTTATTCGAAACCTGCCAGTACTATAGACCAAGTGACCTCAACTTGTCTGCTGCTATTCGCCACTGTTTGGTGGTGATTGGTTAAAAGGAGTCCAATAGGGAGCTGTGAAAAAAAGAGTGGCATGGCGACAGGTCAAAGTTTGAGGCTTAGCCACGCCCACACCTTTATACTTATTTAAAATCCGACGGTTGAATTTTTTCATCTATGTCTTAAGAGTATGTAGCCGAAGTGTGAAGGCAATTGGTGAAAAGGGCGACGGAGCATCACTCTCCAAACAACGTGTGCGAAAACCACTAAATTGTGCACTTGGACCAAAATGGCCGACTTCCTGTGCGACAATGCACTTGGCTCCAAGAGACTTTTTTATAGGTCCTGAGACACCACATTAGTGTGCCAAATTTCGTAATCCTCAGTCAAAGCATGGCTTGGGGCTGTCAGTTTTAATGGTCCTAGGGGGCGCTATTTCAGAAAATAGACCACGCCCACCGGAATTTCACATCAGATCTTTTGGGGGGCCAGACTAGGATCACTCACAAGAAGCTTCGTGGCGATATCTCTAGAAATGACGAAATGGGAGGCAAACGTAAGGCCTAAGCGGTACGCCTGAATTCGCCGCGCCGCCACAGCCCCGCCTTCTGCAGAAAACTCCCATAAAGTGAAGCCAAGCAACCAAAACTTGTCTTCAGTTACCCGCTACAAATTTGGGGTGATTATTGGAAAGGGCGAATTTTGGAAAATTTCCCAGTAAAACTTGACCTTTTAAGTCCTGAGGGGGCGGGGCTTATGTGACATCATCAATCGACCATTCATTTGTCTTCGGAGGGCGATGACGATTGTCCACAGGACATTTCTTTAACTGTAATTCTTTCATTTATGAAATTATAGCAATTTGAATTTTTTTGGCGAGTGCTCGAACTTTGAGGCCTGGCCCCGCCCCTTCAGTATTTACGAAAAGTCAATTTTATTGTCTCATTTGAATCGTCCATCGCTTCTGTTCGATCTCGCACAATTTTTGAGACGATGGTGCGAAAAATGACCAAACTGTTCAACCAAATATAGACCCTAGAAATGGCCAAAACGGGGTCAAAATGGCCACTTTACTCCAAAATGGCCGACTTCCTGTTTGATATTGACCATGGTTGCAAGAGACTTTTCTGTGCGGACTGTTGAGTACTACAAGTATACCAAATTTCATAACTGTACGATAAACTAAGCTTTATGGAGAGGGGTATTTTTCACTTTCTAGGGGGCGCTGTTCAGTCACTTTTTGACGAACTTTCACATCGCCAGTGAAATACGTAAATTTCACGCACTTTCTATATTGGGCCAGAATTTGGTGACTTTTTGGATATGCTAAGACCCCTTAAAGGCCATTCAAAGACGCGGAAGAAAAAAGAATAATAATAATTAAAGCTGCAAGCAGCGTCGTTCGGCCCTCGCAGCGAAGCTGCTCGCCCTCCTTCAGCACCCCCTCCGCTCCATCCCCGACGCTCTCCAAACCTGGCTCCGCGCTTCTCCATCCTGGCCGGCAGCCGAGGGCATCAGGGCATGCCTGTCGGAACAGAAAGTCAGCCACCCCAACACCGGAAACCGTGAAAGGCCTCCTCGTCCACACCTCACCCTGACTCAGCATCCCTTCTGAGCCCACCATTACATGTCTCACCCCTAGGAGATACTCTATCTTTACCACACTGGTGATGTGATGTTCAGTCTCGGGCAAATCGGAGGCTGTTTGTGGAAGTTACAGTCAAACGTAAGGTCACAGCGTCACGCCAGAAATCGCCATGGCATCAAAGCCCCTCACTTTCTGAAAAGCTATCAGATCTGAATGGTCATTACAACATCATGAAGACAGTGCATGACCTTAGTGTCATCTTGACTAAATTAGAGGGGACAAATATGGGCAGTTCACCATAAAACAATAGACTTCCTTTAGTCAGGGGGCGGGGCTTAGGTGATGTCAGCTGTCCACATTGTCACTGTCTTCAGATGTGGTCAGTGATCACACAGACAAAGTATGAAATTGATCTGATCATGCACATGGGAGTTATTAAGTCAAATAAAGTAATGGCGACTGGTCAAAGTTTGAGGCTTAGCCACGCCCATACCTTTATACTTATTTAAAATCCGACGGTTGAATTTTTTCCTCTATGTCTTAAGAGTATATAGCAGGAGTTTGAAGGTGATCGGTGGAAAGGGCGAGGAGATATCATTCTCCTTATAACGTGTGCGAAAACCACTAAATTGAGTAATTGCACCAAAATGGCCGACCTCCTGTGCGACATTGCGCTTGGCTCCAAGAGACTTTTTTGTAGGTCCTGAGACACTACATTAGTGTGCCAAATTTTGTGATCCTCAGTCAAAGCATGGCTTGGGGCTGACTGTTTTAATAGTCCTAGGGGGCACTGTTTTGGAAAATAGGCCACGCCCACAAACTTCAGCTGTCCAATTATATTAGGGGTCAGAGTAGGATCACTCATCAGAAATTGTGTGGCAATGTCACAATGATTGAAGAAATGAGAGACAAACGTATTTCCATGGCGTGATGGCGAATTTCGCCATGCTCCCAAAGCCCCGCCTTTATTCGAAACCTGCCAGTACTATAGACCTAGTGACCTCAACTTGTCTGCTGCTATTTGCCACTGTTTGGTGGTGATTGGATAAAAGGAGTCCAATAGGGAGCTGTGAAAAAAAGAGTGGCGTGGCGACAAGTCAGAGTTTGAGGCTTAGCCACGCCCACACCTTTATACTTATTTAAAATCCGACGGTTGAATTTTTTCATCTATGTCTTAAGAGTATATAGCAGAAGTGTGAAGGCGATTGGTGAAAAGGGCGACGGAGCATCACTCTCCAAACAACGTGTGCGAAAACCACTAAATCACGCACTTGGACCAAAATGGCCGACTTCCTGTGCGACTTTGCACTTGGCTCCAAGAGACTTTTTTGTAGGTCCTGAGACACCACATTAGTGTACCACATTTCGTAATCCTCAGTCAAAGCATGGCTTGGGGCTGTCAGTTTTAATGGTCCTAGGGGGCGCTATTTCAGCAAATAGACCACGCCCACCAGAATGTCACATCAGATTTTTTGGGGGGCCGGACTAGGATCACTCACAAGAAGTTTCGTGGCGATATCTCTAGAAATGACGAAATGGGAGGCAAACGTAAGGCCTAAGTGGTACGCCTGAGTTCGCCGCGCCGCCACAGCCCCGCCTTCTGCATAAAACTCCCATAAAGTGACGCCAAGCAACCCCAACTTGTCTTCAGTTACCTGATACAAATTTGGGATGATTATTTGAAAGGGCAAATTTTGGAAAATTTCCCAGTAAAACTTGACCTTTTAAGTCCTGAAGGGGCGGGGCTTATGTGACATCATCAATTGACCATTCATTTGTCTTCGGGGGGCGATGATGATTGTCCATAGAAAGTTACTTTAACTGTAATTCTTTCATTTATGAAATTATAGCAATTTGAATTTTTTTGGCGAGTGCTCGAACTTTGAGGCCTGGTCCCGCCCCTTCAGTATTTACGAAAAGTCAATTTTATTGTCTCATTTTAATCGTCCGTCGCTTCTGTTCGATCGCACACTATTTTTGAGACGATCATGCGAAAAATGACCAAACTGTTCAACCAAATATAGACCCAAGAAATGGCCGAAACAGGGTCAAAATGGCCACTTTAGTCCAAAATGGCCGACTTCCTGTTTGATATTGACCATGGATGCAAGAGGCTTTTCTGTGCGTATTGTTGAGTTCTACAAGTGTACCAAATTTCATAACTGTACGATAAACTAAGCTTTATGGAGAGGGGTATTTTTCACTTTCTAGGGGGCGCTGTTCAGCCATTCTTTTATGAACTTTCACATTGCCAGTGAAATACGTAAATTTCACGCACTTTCAATATTGGGCCAGAATTTGGTGACTTTTTGGATATGCTAAGACCCCCTAAAGGCCAGTCAAAGACGCGGAAGAAAAAAGAAAGAAAGAAAGCGTAATAATAAACGGAGCAGATACAATAGGCCTTCGCAGCTTCACTGCTCGGGCCTAATTAAAGCTGCAAGCAGCGTCGTTCGGCCCTCGCAGCGAAGCTGCTCGCCCTCCTTCCGCACCCCCTCCGCTCCATCCCCGACGCTCTCCAAACCCAGCTCCGCGCTTCTCCATCCTGGCCGGGGGCCGGGGGCACCAGGGAACGTCTGGCGGAACAGAAAGTCAACCACCCCGACACCAGAAACCGTGAACGGCCTCCTCGTCCACACCTTACCCTGACTCAGCATCCCCTCTGAGCCCACCATTACACGTCTCACCACTAGGAGATACTCTATCTTTACCACACTGGTGATGCGATGTTCAGTCTCGGGCAAGTCGGAGGCTGTTTGTGGAAGTTACAGTCAAACGTAAGGTCACAGCGTCACGTCAGAAATCGCCATGGCATCAAAGCCCCTGCCTTTCTGAAAAGCTATCAGATCTGAATGGTCATTACAACATCATGAAGACAGTGCATGACCTTAGTGTCATCTTGACTAAATTAGAGGGAACAAATATGGGCATTTCACCATAAAACAGTTGACTTCCTGTAGTCAGGGGACGGGGCTTAGGTGATGTCAGCTGTCCACATTGTCACTGTCTTCAGATGTGGTCAGTGATCACACAGACAAAGTATGAAATTGATCTGATCATGCACATGGGAGTTGTTAAGTCAAATAAGGTAATGGCGACTGGTCAAAGTTTGAGGCTTAGCCACGCCCACACCTTTATACTTATTTAAAATCCGACGGTTGAATTTTTTCCTCTATGTCTTAAGAGTATATAGCAGAGGTTTGAAGGTGATCGGTGGAAAGGGCGAGGAGATATCATTTTCCTAATAACGTGTGCGAAAACCACTAAATTGAGTACTTGGACCAAAATGGCCGACCTCCTGTGCGACATTGTGCTTGGCTCCAAGAGACTTTTTTGTAGGTCCTGGTACACTACATTAGTGTGCCAAATTTTGTGATCCTCAGTCAAAGCATGGCTTGGGGCTGACTGTTTTAATTTTCCTAGGGGGCGCTGTTTCAGAAAATAGGCCACGCCCACAAACTTCAGCTGTCCAATTCTATTAGGGGTCAGAGTAGGATCACTCATCAGAACTTGTATGGCGATGTCACAATGACTGAAGAAATGAGAGACAAACGTATTTCCATGTCGTGATGGCGAATTTCGCCATTCTCCCAAAGCCCCGCCTTTATTCGAAACCTGCCAGTACTATAGACCAAGTGACCTCAACTTGTCTGCTGCTATTCGCCACTGTTTGGTGGTGATTGGTTAAAAGGAGTCCAATAGGGAGCTGTGAAAAAAAAGAGTGGCGTGGCGACAGGTCAAAGTTTGAGGCTTAGCCACGCCCACACCTTTATACTTATTTAAAATCCGACGGTTGAATTTTTTCATCTATGTCTTAAGAGTATGTAGCCGAAGTGTGAAGGCAATTGGTGAAAAGGGCGACGGAGCATCACTCTCCAAACAACGTGTGCGAAAACCACTAAATTGCGCACTTGGACCAAAATGGCCGACTTCCTGTGCGACAATGCACTTGGCTCCAAGAGACTTTTTTGTAGGTCCTGAGACACCACATTAGTGTACCAAATTTCGTAATCCTCAGTCAAAGCATGGCTTGGGGCTGTCAGTTTTAATGGTCCTAGGGGGCGCTATTTCAGAAAATAGACCACGCCCACCGGAATTTCACATCAGATCTTTTGGGGGGCCAGACTAGGATCACTCACAAGAAGCTTCGTGGCGATATCTCTAGAAATGACGAAATGGGAGGCAAACGTAAGGCCTAAGCGGTACGCCTGAATTCGCCGCGCCGCCACAGCCCCGCCTTCTGCAGAAAACTCCCATAAAGTGAAGCCAAGCAACCCCAACTTGTCTTCAGTTACCCGCTACAAATTTGGGGTGATTATTGGAAAGGGCGAATTTTGGAAAATTTCCCAGTAAAACTTGACCTTTTAAGTCCTGAGGGGGCGGGGCTTATGTGACATCATCAATCGACCATTCATTTGTCTTCGGAGGGCGATGACAATTGTCCACAGAACATTTCTTTAACTGTAATTCTTTCATTTATGAAATTATAGCAATTTGAATTTTTTTGGCGAGTGCTCGAACTTTGAGGCCTGGCCCCGCCCCTTCAGTATATACGAAAAGTCAATTTTATTGTCTCATTTGAATCGTCCATCGCTTCTGTTCGATCTCGCACAATTTTTGAGACGATGGTGCGAAAAATGACCAAACTGTTCAACCAAATATAGACCCTAGAAATGGCCAAAACGGGGTCAAAATGGCCACTTTACTCCAAAATGGCCGACTTCCTGTTTGATATTGACCATGGTTGCAAGAGACTTTTCTGTGCGGACTGTTGAGTACTACAAGTATACCAAATTTCATAACTGTACGATAAACTAAGCTTTATGGAGAGGGGTATTTTTCACTTTCTAGGGGGCGCTGTTCAGTCACTTTTTGACGAACTTTCACATCGCCAGTGAAATACGCAAATTTCACGCACTTTCTATATTGGGCCAGAATTTGGTGACTTTTTGGATATGCTAAGACCCCCTAAAGGCCATTCAAAGACGCGGAAGAAAAAAGAATAATAATTAAAGCTGCAAGCAGCGTCGTTCGGCCCTCGCAGCGAAGCTGCTCGCCCTCCTTCCGCACCCCCTCCGCTTCATCCCCGACGCTCTCCAAACCCAGCTCCGCGCTTGTCCATCCTGGCCGGCAGCCGGGGGCACCAGGGCACGTCTGGCAGAACAGAAAGTCAACCACCCCGACACCAGAAACCGTGAACGGCCTCCGCGTCCACACCTCACCCTGATTCAGCATCCCCTCTGAGCCCAGCATTACACATCTCACCACTAGGAGATACTCTATCTTTACCACACTGGTGATGTGATGTTCAGTCTCGGGCAAATCGGAGGCTGTTTGTGGAAGTTACAGTCAAACGTAAGGTCACAGCGTCACGCCAGAAATCGCCATGGCATCAAAGCTCCTCCCTTTCTGAAAAGCTATCAGATCTGAATAGTCATTACAACATCATGAAGACAGTGCATGACCTTAGTGTCATGTTGACTAAATTAGAGGGGACAAATATGGGCATTTCACCATAAAACAGTAGACTTCCTGTAGTCAGGGGGCGGGGCTTAGGTGATGCCAGTTGTCCACATTGTCACTGTCTTCAGATGTGGTCAGTGATCACACAGACAAAGTTTGAAATTGATCTGATCATGCACAAGGGAGTTATTGAGTCAAGTAACGTAATGGCGACTGGTCAAAGTTTGAGGCTTAGCCACGCCCACACCTTTATACTTATTTAAAATCCGACGGTTGAATTTTTTCCTCTATGTCTTAAGAGTATATAGCAGGAGTTTGAAGGTGATCGGTGGAAAGGGCGACGAGACATCATTCTCCTAATAACGTGTGCGAAAACCACTAAATCGAGTACTTGGACCAAAATGGCCGACCTCCTGTGCGACATTGCGCGTGGCTCCAAGAGACTTTTTTGTAGGTCCTGAGACACTACATTAGTGTGCCAAATTTCGTGATCCTCAGTCAAAGCATGGCTTGGGGCTGACAGTTTTAATGGTCCTAGGGGGCGCTATTTCAGAAAATAGGCCACGCCCACAAACTTCAGCTGTCCAATTCTATTAGGGGTCAGAGTAGGATCACTCATCAGAAATTGTGTGGCGATGTCACAATGATTGAAGAAATGAGAGACAAACGTATTTCCATGGCGTGATGGCGAATTTCGCCATGCTCCCAAAGCCCCGCCTTTATTCGAAACCTGCCAGTACTATAGACCAAGTGACCTCAACTTGTCTGCTGCTATTTGCCAGTGATTGGTGGTGATCGGTTAAAAGGAGTCCAATAGGGAGCTGTGAAAAAAAGAGTGGCGTGGCGACAGGTCAAAGTTTGAGGCTTAGCCACGCCCACACCTTTATACTTATTTAAAATCCGTTGGTTGAATTTTTTCCCCTTTGTCTTAAGAGTCTATAGCAGAAGTTTGAAGGTGATTGGTGAAAAGGGCAATGGTGTAACACTCTCCAAACAACGTGTGCGAAAACCACTAAATCGAGTACTTGGACCAAAATGGCCGACTTCCTGTGCGACTTTGCACTTGGCTCCAAGAGACTTTTTTGTAGGTCCTGAGACACCACAATAGTGTACCAAATTTTGTACTCCTCAGTCAAAGCCTGGCTTGGGGCTGACAGTTTTAATGGTCCTAGGGGGCGCTATTTCAGAAAATAGGCCACGCCCAGTGGATGTTCACATCAGATTCTTTTTGGGGCCGGACTAGGATGACTCCCAAGAAGTGTCGTGGCGATATCTCTAGAAATGACGAAATGGGAGGCAAACGTAAGGCCTCAGCGGTACGCCTGACTTCGCCGCGCCGCCACTGCCCCGCCTTCTGCAGAAAACACCCATAAAGTGACGCCAAGCAACGCCACCTTCTCTTCAGTTAAATGTTACAAATTTGGGCTGATTATTCGAAAGGGCGAATTTTGGAAAATTTCCCAGTAAAACTTGACCTTTTAAGTCCTGAGGGGGCGGGGCTTGTGTGACATCATCAATCGACCATTCATTTGTCTTCGGGGGGCGATGACAATTATCCATAGAAAGGTACTTTAACTCTAATTCTTTCATTTATGAAATTATAGCAATTTGAATTTTTTTGGCGAGTGCTCGAACTTTGAGGCCTGGCCCCGCCCCTTCAGTATTTACGAAAAGTCAATTTTATTTTCTCATTTGAATCGTCCATCGCTTCTGTTCGATAGTACACTATTTTTGAGACAATCGTGCGAAAAATGACCAAACTGTTCAACCAAATGTAGACCCTAGAAATGGCCAAAACGGCTAAAAATCTCCATTTCAACCCAAAATGGCCGACTTCCTGTTTGATATTGACCATGGTTGCAAGAGACTTTTCTGTGCGGACTGTTGAGTACTACAAGTAAACCAAATTTCATAACTCTACGATAAACTAAGCTTTATGGAGAGGGGTATTTTTCACTTTCTAGAGGGCGCTGTTCAGCCACTTTTTTATGAACTTTCACATCGCCAGTGAAATACGTAAATTTCACGCACTTTCTATATTGGGCCAGAATTTGGTGACTTTTTGGATATGCTAAGACCCCCTAAAGGCCACCCAAAGACGCGGAAGAAAAAAAATAATAATAATAATAATAAATAATAATAATAAACGGAGCAGATACAATAGGCCTTCGCAGCTTCACTGCTCGGGCCTAATAAGAAGAAACGGAGCAGATACAATAGGCCTTCGCAGCTTCACTGCTCGGGCCTAATAAACGGAGCAGATACAATAGGCCTTCGCAGCGCTTCGCTGCTCGGGCCTAATTAAAGCTGCAAGCAGCGTCGTTCGGCCCTCGCAGCGAAGCTGCTCGCCCTCCTTCCGCACCCCCTCCGCTCCATCCCCGACGCTCTCCAAACCCAGCTCCGCGCTTCTCCGTCCTGGCCGGCAGCCGGGGGCACCAGGGCACGTCTGGCGGAACAGAAAGTCAACCACCCCGACACCAGAAACCGTGAACGGCCTCCTCGTCCACACCTCACCCTGACTCAGCATCCCCTCTGAGCCCACCATTACACGTCTCACCACTAGGAGATACTCTATCTTTACCACACTGGTGATGTGATGTTCAGTCTCGGGCAAATCGGAGGCTGTTTGTGGAAGTTACAGTCAAACGTAAGGTCACAGCGTCACGCCAGAAATCGCCATGGCATCAAATCTCCTCCCTTTCTGAAAAGCTATCAGATCTGAATAGTCATTACAACATCATGAAGACAGTGCATGACCTTAGTGTCATGTTGACTAAATTAGAGGGGACAAATATGGGCATTTCATCATAAAACAGTAAACTTCCTGTAGTCAGGGGGCGGGGTTTAGGTGATGTCAGCTGTCCACATTGTCACTGTCTTCAGATGTGGTCAGTGATCACACAGACAAAATTTGAAATTGATCTGATCATGCACATGAGAGTTATTAAGTCAAGTAACGTAATGGTGACTGGTCAAAGTTTGAGGCTTAGCCACGCCCACACCTTTATACTTATTTAAAATCCGACGGTTGAATTTTTTCCTCTATGTCTTAAGAGTATATAGCAGGAGTTTGAAGGTGATCAGTGGAAAGGACGACGAGACATCATTCTCCTAATAACGTGTGCGAAAACCACTAAATCGAGTACTTGGACCAAAATGGCCGACCTCCTGTGCGACATTGCGCTTGGCTCCAAGAGACTTTTTTGTAGGTCCTGAGACACCACATTAGTGTGCCAAATTTCGTGATCCTCAGTCAAACCATGGCTTGGGGCTGACAGTTTTAATGGTCCTAGGGGGCACCATTTCAGAAAATAGGCCACGCCCACAAACTTTAGCTGTCCAATTCTATTAGGGGTCAGAGTAGGATCACTCATCAGAAATTGTGTGGCGATGTCACAATGACTGAAAAAAATTGAGACAAACGTATTTCCATGGCGTGATGGCGAATTTCACCATGCTCCCAAAGCCCCGCCTTTATTCGAAACCTGCCAGTACTATAGACCAAGTGACCTCAACTTGTCTGCTGCTATTTGCCAGTGATTGCTGGTGATTGGTTAAAAGGAGTCCGATAGGGAGCTGTGAAAAAAGAGTGGCGTGGCGACAGGTCAAAGTTTGAGGCTTAGCCACGCCCACACCTTTATACTTATTTAAAATCCGACGGTTGAATTTTTTCCTCTATGTCTTAAGAGTATATAGCAGGAGTTTGAAGGTGATCAGTGGAAAGGACGACGAGACATCATTCTCCTAATAACGTGTGCGAAAACCACTAAATCGAGTACTTGGACCAAAATGGCCGACCTCCTGTGCGACATTGCGCTTGGCTCCAAGAGACTTTTTTGTAGGTCCTGAGACACCACATTAGTGTGCCAAATTTCGTGATCCTCAGTCAAACCATGGCTTGGGGCTGACAGTTTTAATGGTCCTAGGGGGCGCCATTTCAGAAAATAGGCCACGCCCACAAACTTCAGCTGTCCAATTCTATTAGGGGTCAGAGTAAGATCACTCATCAGAAATTGTGTGGTGATGTCACAATGATTGAAGAAATGAGAGACAAACGTATTTCCATGGCGTGATGGTGAATTTCGCCATGCTCCCAAAGCCCCGCCTTTATTCGAAACCTGCCAGTACTATAAACCAAGTGACCTCAACTTGTCTGCTGCTATTTGCCAGTGATTGCTGGTGATTGGTTAAAAGGAGTCCAATAGGGAGCTGTGAAAAAAAGAGTGGCGTGGCGACAGGTCAAAGTTTGAGGCTTAGCCACGCCCACACCTTTATACTTATTTAAAATCCGTAGGTTGAATTTTTTCCCCTTTGTCTTAAGAGTCTATAGCAGAAGTTTGAAGGTGATTGGTGAAAAGGGCGATGGTGCAACACTCTCCAAACAACGTGTGCGAAAACCACTAAATCGAGTACTTGGACCAAAATGGCCGACTTCCTGTGCGACTTGGTGCTTGGCTCCAAGAGACTTTTTTGTAGGTCCTGAGACACCACATTAGTGTACCAAATTTGGTAATCCTCAGTCAAAGCATGGCTTGGGGCTGACAGTTTTAATGGTCCTAGAGGGCGCTATTTCAGAAAATAGGCCACGCCCACCGGATTTTCACATCAAATTTTTTGGGGGGCAGGACTAGGATCACTCCCAAGAAGTTTTGTGGCGATATCTTTAGAAATGACGAAATGGGAGGCAAACGTAAGGCCTAAGCGGTACGCCTGACTTCGCCGCGCCGCCACAGCCCCGCCTTCTGCAGAAAACTCCCATAAAGTGACGCCAAGCAACCCCATCTTGTCTTCAGTTACCTGCTACAAATTTGGGGTGATTATTTGAAAGGGCGAATTTTGGAAAATTTCCCAGTAAAACTTGACCTTTTAAGTCCTGAGGGGGCGGGGCTTATGTGACATCATCAATAGACCATTCATTTGTCTTCGGAGGGTGATGACGATTGTACATAGAACATTTCTTTAACTGTAATTCTTTCATTTATGAAATTATAGCAATTTGAATTTTTTTGGCGAGTGCTCGAACTTTGAGGCCTGGTCCCGCCCCTTCAGTATTTACGAAAAGTCAATTTTATTGTCTCATTTGATTCGTCCATCGCTTCTGTTCGATCGCACACTATTTTTGAGACGATCGTGCGAAAAATGACCAAACTGTTCAACCAAATATAGACCCTAGAAATGGTCAAAACGGGGTCAAAATGGCCACTTTAGTCCAAAATGGCTGACTTCCTGTTTGATATTGACCATGGGTGCAAGAGGCTTTTCTGTGCGTATTGTTGAGATCTACAAGTGTACCAAATTTCATCGCTCTACAATGAAAAAAGGTCAAAGCGGAGGGGTATTTTTAATTTTCCAGGGGGCGCTGTTGAAACATGTTTTAACCGACTTTCACGTTGCCAGTGAAATACGTAAATTTCACGCACTTTCTATATTGGGCCAGAATTTGGTGAGTTTTTGGATATGCTAAGACCCCCTAAAGGCCATCCAAAGACGCGGAAGAAAAAAAAAGAAAGAAAGAAAGAAAGAAAGAAAAAAAAAAATAATTAAAGCTGCAAGCAGCGTCGTTCGGCCCTCGCAGCGAAGCTGCTCGCCCTCTGTCCGCACCCCCTCCGCTCCATCCCCGACGCTCTCCAAACCCGGCTCCGCGCTTTTCCATCCTGGCCGGCAGCCGAGGGCACCAGGGCATGCCTGGCGGAACAGAAAGTCAGCCACCCCAACACCGGAAACCGTGAAAGGCCTCCTCGTCCACACCTCACCCTGACTCAGCATCCCTTCTGAGCCCACCATTACATGTCTCACCCCTAGGAGATACTCTATCTTTACCACACTGGTGATGTGATGTTCAGTCTCGGGCAAATCGGAGGCTGTTTGTGGAAGTTACAGTCAAACGTAAGGTCACAGCGTCACGCCAGAAATCGCCATGGCATCAAAGCCCCTCACTTTCTGAAAAGCTATCAGATCTGAATGGTCATTACAACATCATGAAGACAGTGCATGACCTTAGTGTCATCTTGACTAAATTAGATGGGACAAATATGGGAAGTTCACCATAAAACAATAGACTTCCTGTAGTCAGGGGGCGGGGCTTAGGTGATGTCAGCTGTCCACATTGTCACTGTCTTCAGATGTGGTCAGTGATCACACAGACAAAGTATGAAATTGATCTGATCATGCACATGGGAGTTGTTAAGTCAAATAAAGTAATGGCGACTGGTCAAAGTTTGAGGCTTAGCCACGCCCATACCTTTATACTTATTTAAAATCCGACGGTTGAATTTTTTCCTCTATGTCTTAAGAGTATATAGCAGAAGTTTGAAGGTGATCGGTGGAAAGGGCGAGGAGATATAATTCTCCTAATAACGTGTGCGAAAACCACTAAATTGAGTAATTGCACCAAAATGGCCGACCTCCTGTGCGACATTGCGCTTGGCTCCAAGAGACTTTTTTGTAGGTCCTGAGACACTACATTAGTGTGCCAAATTTTGTGATCCTCAGTCAAAGCATGGCTTGGGGCTGACTGTTTTAATGGTCCTAGGGGGCACTGTTTCGGAAAATAGGCCACGCCCACAAACTTCAGCTGTCCAGTTATATTAGGGGTCAGAGTAGGATCACTCATCAGAAATTGTGTGGCAATGTCACAATGATTGAAGAAATGAGAGACAAACGTATTTCCATGGCGTGATGGTGAATTTCGCCATGCTCCCAAAGCTCTGCCTTTATTCGAAACCTGCCAGTACTATAGACCAAGTGACCTTAACTTGTCTGCTGCTATTTGCCACTGTTTGGTGGTGATTGGATAAAAGGAGTCCAATAGGGAGCTGTGAAAAAAAGAGTGGCGTGGCGACAGGTCAGAGTTTGAGGCTTAGCCACGCCCACACCTCTATACTTATTTAAAATCCGACGGTTGAATTTTTTCATCTATGTCTTAAGAGTATATAGCAGAAGTGTGAAGGCGATTGGTGAAAAGGGCGATGGAGCATCACTCTCCAAACAACGTGTGCGAAAACCACTAAATCGCGCACTTGGACCAAAATGGCCGACTTCCTGTGCGACTTTGCACTTGGCTCCAAGAGACTTTTTTGTAGGTCCTGAGACACCACATTAGTGTACCACATTTCGTAATCCTCAGTCAAAGCATGGCTTGGGGCTGTCAGTTTTAATGGTCCTAGGGGGCGCTATTTCAGAAAATAGACCACGCCCACCGGAATTTCACATCAGATTTTTTTGGGGGCCGGACTAGGATCACTCACAAGAAGTTTCGTGGCGATATCTCTAGAAATGACGAAATGGGAGGCAAACGTAAGGCCTAAGCGGTACGCCTGAGTTCGCCGCGCCGCCACAGCCCCGCCTTCTCCAGAAAACTCCCATAAAGTGACGCCAAGCAACCCCAACTTGTCTTCAGTTACCTGATACAAATTTAGGATGATTATTCGAAAGGGCGAATTTTGGAAAATTTCCTAGTAAAACTTGACCTTTTAAGTCCTGAAGGGGCGGGGCTTATGTGACATCATCAATCGACCATTCATTTGTCTTCGGGGGGCGATGATGATTGTCCATAGAAAGTTACTTTATCTGTAATTCTTTCATTTATGAAATTATAGCAATTTGAATTTTTTTGGCGAGTGCTCGAACTTTGAGGCCTGGTCCCGCCCCTTCAGTATTTACGAAAAGTCAATTTTATTGTCTCATTTTAATCGTCCGTCGCTTCTGTTCGATCGCACACTATTTTTGAGACGATCGTGCGAAAAATGACCAAACTGTTCAACCAAATATAGACCCAAGAAATGGCCGAAACAGGGTCAAAATGGCCACTTTAGTCCAAAATGGCCGACTTCCTGTTTGATATTGACCATGGATGCAAGAGGCTTTTCTGTGCATATTGTTGAGTTCTACAAGTGTACCAAATTTCATAACTGTACGATAAACTAAGCTTTATGGAGAGGGGTATTTTTCACTTTCTAGGGGGCGCTGTTCAGCCATTTTTTTATGAACTTTCACATCGCCAGTGAAATACGTAAATTTCACGCACTTTCTATATTGGGCCAGAATTTGGTGACTTTTTGGATATGCTAAGACCCCCTAAAGGCCAGTCAAAGACGCGGAAGAAAAAAGAAAGAAAGAAAGCGTAATAATAAACGGAGCAGATACAATAGGCCTTCGCAGCTTCACTGCTCGGGCCTAATAAACGGAGCAGATACAATAGGCCTTCGCAGCTTCACTGCTCGGGCCTAATAAACGGAGCAGATACAATAGGCCTTCGCAGCTTCACTGCTCGGGCCTAATAAACTCTTTGACTTTATTACTGTCTCAACGGGGCGACGGTGGCACAGGAGTTAAGTGCTCGCCTTGCAATCGGAAGGTTGCAGGTTCGAGCCCCACTCAGACTGTCGCTGTGTCCTTGGGCAAGACACTTAACCCACGTTGCCTGCTGGTGGTGGTCTGAGAGACTGGTGGCGCCAGTGCTCGGCAGCCTCGCCTCTGTCAGTACGCCCCAGGGAAGCTGTGGCTACATTGTAGCTCATCCCCACCAGTGTGTGAATGTGTGTGTGAATGGGTGAATGACTGATTGTGTTGTAAAGCGCCTTGGGGGGTTCTAGGACTCTAGAAGGCGCTATACCAAATACAGGCCATTTACCATTTTTACCATTATAATCATCATAAATAATCACTTGGTTCAGTATAAATGTATTTTAATTACATGAAATGAATTATTATGCTTTGGGTATAATTATGGTTGATGATCAGTAATGTGTGTTCAGTAAATCTGAAGGTCACCTTCCATTTATCCATCTAACACAGCGAGTTTATCCAGAGTAAAGGGTAACTGCCATCACATGTTTTGACGCATGACCAAAGCTTTCTTGCTGAGAGTGGGCGTGTTCTGAGGACTTTGTCAACTAACTTTCAGCAGCTTTCACGTCAGTTCGTGAACCAACACCATCCTAAGGAGACGGGAACTGAACAAGTTGCAGAGGTTATTAACGTGGTCAGGACAGGGGAGAGGTTCCTGCCAGGAATAAATAAATATTGAACCTGATAAATCGTAGAGTAGCGGGTTGTCGTTTACATTCAAGGAGTCGTTCTGTGTGGAGTTGGGTTTTATTTTGAGATGCTGTCTGAGAGGGCAGCCTCTTCTGAGCTGCCAGTCAGTTTGATTAGTGGTTATCTTGACAACACTGTAAATTATTATTATTGTGCAGGATTCTCTTAGTTGTAAAATAAAATCTGAACTGGAATTGGATCTGTGTGGTTTATCTGTCGCTCCATAATGGGTCCCAAATCACAGCATTGATACAGAAGGATCTTCTCTGTGGAGAGCGGAGCGCTGACGGAGGACGCGTTACCTCAGGAGTGCACACTCTGCCAAATCCTCCAACACAGGACGGCCATGATATAATGTCAGATTCCTGTCGGTCACAAATGTCTTTAATTGATTTTAGCACCAATTATGCAAAAAAGCTGTTTTTCCACTGACATAATTATTTATTGGGTAAAAAAAAACTTTATAGATGGGAAACGTGTGAATGACCGAGACCTTCAGTACTGCGGTTCCCACGTTCTACCATTAGCTGCATGTTAGAGCTGTTCTTATGTTTAGGAACATTTCCACACACAAGTACAAATCGGTAAAATCGTTCCTACGCACAGATCTGTTACACTTGATAAATGAGGACCCTGGACTTGCAGACCGCACTCTGGTGTCACATGTGGAATCTGTCGGTAAGCATTTCTTTTTGTCTTTAGCTTTGCAGACCATTTATTGCGGCACAAAAATACTTATCACACACACACACACACACACACACACACACACACACACACACACACACACACACACACACACACACACACACACACACACACACAGCTTATATATAAAATTGTGCATTACGTTTCGTTTAACCCCGCCTGCCGACACGAGATCCCAAACTGTGATAGAAACGATCTCCTGAAATTACAGACCCGTACCAGAACACGCTGGTTCACAATAACCCGCTCTGCTCCATGCCGCACCCTGCAGATGAATCTGAGTCTTTAATGACTGGATCTTGATCCATCCATTAAATTGCTCCTCTGACTGACCCTCTCCCTATGAACGTATGCACAAATCTCATGTTATTAGCTTGGTTCAGATGAAACAAAAGCAAAGCCAGAGCTGGGCTAGCTCCAGGCTTCTGACAGCCTCCTCGTAGTCCTGTGCTGCCAGTCAGGAGTTCTCTGGACTCTGTCCTTGCTGAAAGTTGAAGGGAGGGAAGCCACTGGGACCTAGATCTGAGATCGGGCAGGGAGGACTGGACTCATTACAATGAAAACCCCCTCCGCCACTTCCACTAAAGCTACATAGTTGAACAACAATATAATATTCTAGCTAAAAAAGCTAGCCCAGCTCTGGCTTCAGCTGAGTCTTTCTGACTGGCTCCCAACTGGCAGGAGGTTCTGATCCATTCGGACCAGAACCTCTCACCACATGAACAGTTTTTTTCCCCTCTGCTGTTGGGACTCATGAACGACAATCCTAGGACTGCCCACTCCAGTCACTTGGTTTCAGTTCATGACCCGGTGTTGTGTTGTACCTGAACTGGTCCGCTCTGATCGGTACCTACACTGTCCTGTATAAAGCAGCCATTTCTCTAATTATTGCCACTTTATTTTATAATTTTATCATGATCATATTCTTACTTCCTATATTTGCTTATCTCTTATTTTTATCTTTCTTGCAGCAATTTCCTAATGTTGTGTTTTCTGGCACATATGGCAATAAAACCCTTCTGATTCTGAAATTCAGGCTGTTAAGTGTAAAACTGGCTGGTAATGCTGAATCCCACCCACGTCAGTAGCTGGAAGATAAAAGGGTTAGTTTCCTGCTATTTCAAATCAAATGAGCACTGAGTGTTTAATGTCCCCGGCCGTTATAAAGGAATCTACTTGAGCATTAATCATGTTCCAGCAACTGGCAGTCAGAGAAGAGAGAAGTGAACTGCATCTTTAAGCTAATCACAAGTCTCTTTATAATTGCAGGTTGTGCAAAGATGAAGCGCTTCCTGCAGATGCAACTTGTTTAGTGCTCTTCTACCACCCACTAATGTCTGCTCACATCTTGAGTCAGCTGCAGATGCTGCAGACCATTTCTAAATGGCAATCTTGGATGGCTGATCAAGCCTTTCCCAAAAATTCACCCAGCCAGCGACATGCAAGCATGAGATATCAAGGCAGGACGATATTCAGAAGCTGCATATTAACAGGAACAGAGTCAAAAGATGAGCTGATACTCTAAAAAGGTTTAGGGGGACATGATTCTTAGGGATGTCCACATAAAACTGCACTTGTGTGTCTATGTTTTATCAGATGACACTGTATGATTTTTTTACTGTTACCGACCATTCGTAATCAATTTTGTTTGTTGGTGAAAAGAAAACATCAGAAAATGTGAAATGATCAAAGAATAAAATATGCAGTTTAAGTCCAGATCATGTATGATTGAGTTAATGAGTGTTAGAAGAAGATGAGCAGCGACTCCTTGCTCGGGCATCCAGGCTCCCAAAGCAGCTCTTCTCTTCTTTTGTAGCGGCGTTGTCTATTCAGGCTGTCTTCTGATCAATCACGGATCAAATAAATGTTCACATTTTAAACAAATGTAGCAAAAGTATGTATTTGATAAATAGGCCTAAACATTTTTATGGTTGTTTATATTAACTCTGTGTGACACAAACACAAATTTGGTGTTAAGATCGATACTCTGCTAATGCCGATTAATTCATGCTGCTTCTTTAAATTGTGAACTCTGGATGATTTATCTAAGTCAGTAATTGTGGTAAATAATGGTGACTTTGTTATAGACCAAAGTGGTTTTTAAACTACAGGAAATCTTCATAACTATTGAAAAGTTTAACCAGTTGGGTAGAGTGTGGGCTGAGCAAAATCCCTTTAAAAACACCGTAAACCAACCAGAACAGAAAAAGTTGCCTCTTGTGGGAAAAGTGAAATAATTCCAAACAATCAAGCTTAGAGCTAATTCCAGATTAAATTTGTTTTTCTAACTCATATAAAATGCTGTTCAAAAATACCTTATTGTGGATATTTTGTTTTAAAATACATAACAGCAGAGTTTTCTAGAAAAAGTGGCCTTTCTCAGCAAAGCTTCTAAAAAAGCTCTTTTTTCTAAATCTGTACCTCTGACGTAACCAAAGGGAGTTAGAAGCTAGGCGCTGCCTCAGCTCAGTTTGGAGAGTGGCTGGTTTTAGGGTAGAGAGGTCATGTTATCCAGTCAGTGTGTGTTTACTAGTTTTGGATTGTGTTCATTAGATAAACTAGAGTCTGTGAAGGCTGTACCAGCTCCAGCCTGTCTGGACATCGAGTCCACGGGTTTCCAGATAAGAGAAACAACACCTCCATCTCTGTGCCTGAGGGCGTTTTGTGCAGCTGAAAAGACGGACTTCTGTAGCCCGCATCGGTCGGTACCGGGACAGGGAGGTCCACGCTGGGCTCCAGAGACCCGTGGTGGGGTTCAAAAAAATTAATTGTGGATTTCTGGAGCTCAGATCACCGTCAGAGCCAGGTCAGAACCGACCACTGCTTAGCAAGCCAGTAGAGCTGGTGTCTGGGTTGGATCCAGCTCACAGAAGCCCGCCTGAGCTCCAGAACTGGATGACAGGTGTCTCTCTCCCTCTCTAAGCGCTAAACTACGTTACATGAACGGATATTACCGAGTATGAGACAGCTGACAGACGCCCATTAGTTTATTATTGTCAAGTATTAATATTGTATTAACTGACCAATACTATTGTAATTGTCTGGTACATGATAGTAATCTGTACAATATTGTGATGTTGGCACACGAGTTTAAGCTAACATCGTTAACTCACCTGCTGCTCCCCGCTGCTTCTCCCTAATCTCTCTGCTTTGGCTGATGGTTTCTCCCTCTGGTTTGTCTCTGCCCTCTGGGGCGTGCAGCAAACTCATAACTTTATGGGTCTGGTCCATCAGAAGTAGAATTAAAAACATTTAAAGTTTCCTCTGTGTCAGAGCTGGCATTAGAGTCCATATTTTTCTCTGGATTAAGCTAACAGGACTCCTTCAGCTGACGTCATTTGGTTTGACAAAAAAATAAATTAATAAATTCTCACAAAAATGACTAAAAGCCTAAATAATTTATGTATGTGTAAAAAACTGTTTGAACCAAGTTTCTACTATGTTTCTTTAAACATTGGTTCATAGGAGTCTCTAACGTGCATTTTGCTCTTTAAGAACCGCAAATGCACCTTTGATCAGCTTTCTTTTTGAATGTACTATGAAGTCATTTACCTGCAGAAACATTTAGCTTCATTCTCAGCTGAAAACGTTCAATCAGGCTTGGAAAAAGCTGAAAATAATAATGAAAATATAGAGCAATGCACTCATGGAACACAATTGCGTGTATGTCTGTAGCAACCTAAATGTTTGACCCGTCCGAATATTTTTAACCACGTTTACGTGAACACTGCGGTCCGCTCAGGAAAGCACGCAGTTTTGACTCTAAATTACTGCGACAGAAAGGGTTCCTGGTTTACTTGTTTTCCTTCTGAGACGAGACTAACCAGTCCCATAGAAACTAAAGATAAGTTACACACCGACACATTAAAGAAATACTTTTCATTAAGATGAAACTTTTAAAAAAACTGATAGTGATGCGCCATTCCAGAGAAAAAAAAATCCAGTAAAAAAATGTTTTAATCATTACGGAAATGTCAGAAATGTTCCTCTGATCAGCTCCTAACCAGGCGAGCAGATTAAAAAGCAATACGTCATATGTTGTGAGATTATAAAACCTAAAACGTATTATATTTCCTCCTGACCTTAAGAACAATACTGTCTTAAAACCCATTGTCTGATAAGTTCCACCATGCACCTCATACTGATTTCCCTCTCACAGTTAAAATCCAGTTGGGTGTTCTGCAGGTTGTTTGGTTTGCAGCAATGTGTGGGCGGGTGGTGCTTTTCAAAACAGCACCAATGTGAATGTCAGGTTTCAAGGTTTCCTAGCTGAACGTGGTATAGTTGCATCTCCAAGCTTTGGACTTGGCATAGAGACAGGATCATTATTGGGCTTTTATGTAATATTGTTTTGAATAAATGATTTGATCAAATGCTTGTTTATGGAAAACAGGGTGATGTTATGGGGAAGTTTTATAGAAAGCACATTTTTAAAACTGCACCACATCCTACTCACACTTCTAGTTGAGATTAGATAATCCCATTAGGGTGAAGGACGTCATTGACAGGCTTTAAACAGAAGAGTCCTAAAGTGTATTTCCATAAAAGTGAACTGGACTTTTATTTTAACATACAATGGTGGATACGTTTCCAATAAATAGATTACTGCATCGTGTCAATCATCAAGGCCCATTTAACTTGTCGGGATAAATTAGAACATTAAAGGTGCCAGCATAAAGTTAGAATGGCATCCTGTGGTCAAATTTGGGAACAGCAATCACTTTCTCACTGCCCAGGAGACTCTAGACGACAAGCAAAGATGAATCAGACACAGCAAGTTGATAAATTGATAAATGAATGGTCATATCTGGTGCTAGCACTCTGAGTGTTTTACAGCAGAGTGAACTTACTACACTTATTGTGGTAATACGCCTCTGACATTACAGGAAGTGTGGCTGTTTGCCATCCTGCTGTTAGCTTGCTGTTATAGTCCTGAACACAGACGTTTATACGTAGGCGCCCCGTGGACTGGCGCTGCTTATTGGAGCTGCCGTAGTGACTCACCGCTAGAGTTGGGCGTCCTTTGATTTTGAACGATTCCGATTCCAATTCCTTGTTTCGATTCCGGTTTCTATCGATTCCAGATTCCTTCAAGACATGACAAGTTTTACATGAGCCAGCTAACCACAGGCCTACTTGATGAAATAATCTTAACTTCAACATGAATTTTAATTCTATGAACAACAATGTCACCTTCATTTAGACAAAAACATGTTTTGGAGAAAAAAAGAAAAAGACTTGCAGCACAACTAGTGTGTTTGTTTCTGACAACAACCAAAGTCTGGAAGAAGCCTCTGGGATGAGAGGCTAAATGTCTCCAACGTATCCAGAAACGTGCAGCTGTTTTCAGCTAAAACTCTCAGGATGATCATGTCCAGGATGACTGAGAACTACACCTCCATGCTGCAGCAGCATTCAGTCAGAACAGAAAGTGAAACTTAAATGTAGCTGCTGTCCATAACAATCTAACAGATTTTAAACATTAAAACTCAACAGAAATAGTTCAGAAAGAAAATTACAATTACCACAACTTTGTGTAATTTATTATCCATCCAGCCATCCATTTTCATCCGCTTATCCACAGTCGGGTCGCGGGGGCAGTAGCCTAAGGCAAGAGGCCCGGACTTCCCTTGCCCCAGCCACTTGGGCCAGCTCCTCCAGGGGAATCCCAAGGCGTTCCCTGGCCAGGTGAGAGACATAGTCCCTCCACCATAACCTTTATGGACAGGATTTCTAGGCGCAGCCAAGGTGTGGAGGGCATCCGTTTTGGTGGCCTGAGGATCAGGTCTCTGCTTTTTGCAGATGATGTGGTCCTGTTGGCTTCATCAGAACGTGATCTTCAGCTTTCGCTGGAGCAGTTCGCAGCCGAGTGTGAAGCAGCTGGGATGAGAATCAGCTAAATCTGAGACCATGGTCTTGATTTGGAAAAGGGTAGAAAAGGGTAGCCTTCTCCGGGTCAGGGATGAGGTTCTGCCCCAAGTGGAGGAGTTTAAGTATCTCGAGGTCTTGCTCACGAGTGAGGGAAAACTAGAGTGTGAGATCGATAGGTGGATTGGTGCAGCATCTGCAGTGATGCGGGTGTTGTACCGGTCTGTCGTGGTGAAGAGAGAGCGGAGTCAGAAGGCGAAGCTCTCGATTTACTGATCGATCTACGTTCCTACCCTCACCTATGGTCATGAGCTTTGAGTAGTGATGGAAAGAACAAGATTCATTATTATTATTATTATTATTATTATTTATTGTGGCAGAAGCTGGTGTGGTCCACCACAGAGAAGCTGCTCTAGCATGATGACTTTAATTATTCTACAGGTTATTGTTCAGCCTTCTGACGCTCACGCTCACACACACACACACACACACACACACACGAGTGTTGGTGAGCGGCTGTGTCTGACTGCTGATGCGCCGTGTGTGTTTTTATTTCTGCAGTGAGACAAACTCACCTCACACCGTCCAGAGTTTGTTCTTTAAAGCTTCTCTTAAATCCACCGTGTTGACGTATTTTAACAAGTTCCCTCAAAGCCGCATTTTTGGCTGCAGGTATTAAAGTTTACATTACAGAGTAAAAGTTTGGCAGACGCGTTTGTTTAGATTTGGCTGCTGCGGGTCGGATGGGGGGAGGGGGGTGCTGCACACAGACAGCTGGTGTGATCAGCTCAGAAAAGCATTGATCACAATTTACAGATCACGTTTATTTTTCACAGAGATCAGCCGCGGATTCCTCTTACGGTCAGCATTCTAGGAATCAAAATAAAAAACTGAACGATTCCAGGAAAAACTAACAGTTGGAACCAGTTCTAATCGATGCTCGATGCCCAACCCTACTCGCCACCATCTTGGATGGGTCTCCATTCGCCCCCAGTGTATTTATTTCTACTGAGAAAGGTGCTTACGCAACTAAAAAACACATTTCAACAAGCTAATTTTCTAAATCACACACATGGTATTATGGAATAATAAAATATAAATAGAATTCAACTAAATAAATTAAAATATAAAAATTCCTATCAGGTAAGCTAGAAAAGTATTTCAATAGTACGTCAGTTGCAACAGTAGGCTGCACAACAAAACGAGCAAAGTTGTCCACCCTGCGTTGACTTTAGATAGTGAGGAGATCCATCTCATATGACTGCAACAATGTTACACTCTCCAGCGCCCAAAGGGGTGTCTACAGATTCATGTCTATGGTTCTGAATAACCAAGGAAGAAAAATGTCATGATTGATTAATTACTGACTTCACACATACATTTAACTGAAATACTGAGTTGTTGATCATTAAAAAAGTCGCTTGAGATATTTTTAGAGCAGACTATTAGATTTGAATTCAAAGTTAACATTGTTAGCTCAACATTAGCCTCTATCCTGCTTCACCCAATGTTAGAGTAAAATAAAACGATGCCATAGCTTCTTAGGGGTACAAGAAATAACTTCTAGCTCGCTCCAGTTTACTGGCTTTGGTTCTTTAAACAACTCAGGAGCTTTTTGCCTGCCGGTGTTGAATTACAAATGCGCTGCAGCAGGTTCTGCAATCTTGCAAACTCACTAGTTACATGTGCACTGACCAACAACTAAGTCAATCCAGGTCAATCTTATTGTAATAAGATGGGAGTCTTTATCCAAGTTTACATGTGCATTAGAAAACCGGCATCTCAAATAAAGTTTGTTCTAGGGCTGAATGATTTTGGAAAAGAATCTAATTGCATTTTTTCTTCAATATTGCAATTGTGATTTAATTTACAATTATTTTCTCGAGGAGCTTTTCTCATATTTTTCAACTAAGAGAAGCAAAAAAAAAAGTATCTAACTTGTACTGAATATAAACAAGTTTGTGTATCTACATATTTATCTACATATTATATCAACAAGTTTATTTGTCTACATATACATAAACCCTCACAAGTAAAGACATTTGAAGGATATGCTTTGCAGTAAGGAGCACATCCCTTGAAGGAGCATGGGTATTAGCATCAACTGTGAAAATGTACTCGCAGGAAAGAAGTGTGTCCCATTTATTGAAGTCTTTTGTGTTTAGAGTTTTTGACATCTTGTCCATGCAGAGCTTCCGTAGTTCAGTTGCATCCATAAGTGCTAGCCAAAACGCAGTGGAGTTAAAGCCTCTTACGGTTTTCTAGCTTTACTAAAATATCTGTCTGTACTTTTTTGATTAATGGCAGATTTGAATTTTTATTAGACTCTAAATGTAATAATTTGGTACCTTCCTAATTTGTAATTTGTAAGAATATAATTGGTGATATTAGCATTGGCATCCCTATGGGGTTTTCCAAGTATATTAGCATTGTGCTAACCACTCGCTGCCAGTCAAATCGCAGCCTTTGCGATTAGAAAATCTCTTTTTGTCATATTGCAATGTAATTGCATATGCAATCAATCATTCAGCCCTAGTTTGTTCAACTCCGGTACAGAAGGTGGTGACATGCATCTTTTCATTTCGGCATTCTTCCAGTTAGCTTATAGGACCACAAGCAGTAAACAGTGGCCCAATCTTAGTACTCGCACTTGCACCCTTGCGCCCTTCATTTGTGCATTCCCAGCCAGGGCTGCGAGTGCATAGGGTGTCCCGATTCTCAAGTGTGGAAGTTGGCCACGCCCCCATTGCACCCTTAATCTGCACTTCACACAAGTCTGTAGCGATGCGGACCAAGGGCGATGCAGACCTCGGGCAAGGGTATTACCCACAAGTCATTGCTGCGGTAGAAAAGGCTCAAGTTCCTTTTCTGAAAATATGTATTTTCTAATTAAATTAGTTCATTTTAGGACGATTAGGTGGCGCTCTGAATGTTTTAGACAAAACAGCAATGAAGTGAAATTTATTTCAAATAATTGTTTTGTTGTTTGAAAGTTGTTAATAAAGGTTTTTGAAAAGTTTCACAGCGACCAGCATCCCGGCATGCATTACAAATGATGACGTAATGCTCTCTGTCTCAGTTCGGCTATTATTTTCACACTTGTGTACTACGCACACGAACCCTACAGCACACTTGATCCAAGTGCACTTTGCTGAAGTCCGCAGGGCGCAGTGTGAGTATTGAGATTGGGCCAGTGACTAGAAAGAGGGAAGCAGACAGAATTGTAACAGGAAATGCAATATAGCTGAAGAAATGGACAACAATGCTTATTTGGTACGTACTGTACTGTTTGAAGGTGTTACTTTGTGGCAGTGATATTATCAGACTGCTTCCGTGGTCTTGTCACTTCCGGAACACGAGCTTTCTACCGGTTTAGTTCAGCTGACCAGTTTACATGCAGAATGTATTAGGATTGCTACCGCATTATCTGGGTGCTTCAGCTCGATTAGAACCAGTTCGCCTTCAGCCAGACTAACGCGTTTACATGAAAAAAAAACAACGCAACTCATTTTTAGGTAGTACTTAGATTTTCTGATGCGCATGTAAATGCACCGACTGACTGTAAATGGTGACTACTACATCCCTCTTTATTTATTGTTTCTTTGAAAGAAGAAAAACTGACAACCCCAACCGGCTGGAAATTAAATCTGTTTCAGTGTAAACCTTCCTTCTAACATGATTGAGACATTAGACTGTTTTGTGATCATTTCATTGTAGATTTCTTACATATTGTTCCTTTAAGAATAAAATCTCCTGTCAGCATCGACTTTCAATGCTGAAGATGTAGTCAGGTTAAGGTGATAAATGACTCAGGTGATGATGACACTGAGGTTGGATCTGCACCGCACGGTGCTCCTCTGGGGAAGCTCCTGTCTGATGCAGAAACATAACCAGGAAGTGGAGGACACTCTCGTCTCTGCTTTCAGCATAGCTGCAAGGACCTGCCAGGCCGGTGGCAGATTCCTGCTGCATGTCAGAGGTAAAGAATGCAATTGACACTTATACTTTATCCTAGACCCCTAAAGCACGCTCTTCCAGTCTGGTTTTAAATAAGAAAGTAAAAGCTTCAAGACACTGACTCTAGATTACATCTTGTCAGTGCATCGTCTCAGTCAGACGTGTTTTTTCATTGTTCTCGTTTGAAGTTTCCTTAACAATTAGCTACAGCTGATTTGCACACATTTAGATTAGCAGATTGCTTTGTGCAAAGTCACAATGATTGGCAGATAGTTTATTGTGGTGACGAGAAGCTGGGCAAGCCTTGGCTCACACACGCAGCTCAGAAATAAACAAACACAGGCAGCTCGTCTACTCAGACCAACAATGCACTTAAAAATGTCAGTTAACTAACTTAGACTTTCATTTTAAAAGCATTTAATAATCCAAAGAGTTGTACTACTGTGGCTAATACTTTTAAATACTAAAATTCCTCCAAATTTAATTCCCTAAAAAATGTCTTAATGCTCAGTATTTATTGTTGTTCAAAAAAGACTTGAATCCTCTCTATATGAATGACAACAACTCTGTACCACACTAGAGGTGTGATAAATGAAAGTCCGATGTGGCCGGCATCTGGAAAAATAAAACACTCTTAAGTCCAAAGGTCTCTTAAGGCTCAGTCCAGATAAGTTTCTGGCTACTGAGAGCTTCAAAGTGCAAAACGGATCAAGCAATCAAGCCATTGGAAGATAACCAAACAGTACACTCCCATCTTCTACCATGTAGTACAAAGGACAGCTTCCACCAAACATCAGAGCCCTTCTTATCTAAACAAGCTGGACAAGATGAAGGCAGATAGTGGAATCCCATGAGGCAAAAAGCAGAAATGCATCAGGAGTTGCATCGTTCTTTTTTCATGTTACTCCCTTCTATTCTGATTTTGCTATGAAGTACCTCTTGGAAACGGTGCATTCACTGACAGAAAAAAGCAAATGAATCTCTAATCTCAACATTATGAAATCCAACTGGACTTGGAGCGAAGAGGAGAGACCAGGAAGCAAATTTTAAAATGGTGTGCAGGTGTTTCTGGGACAGATTGCAGGGGTGCCCAATCCTGGTCCTGGAGGGCCGGTATCCAGCAGGTTTTAGTTTTAACCCTTTTTAAACACACCAGAATTCAATAAGCAGGTCATTAACAGGCTTCTGTAGAGCCTGATGAACTGTTGCAAAGGTTATTCAACCACTGAATCAAGTGTGTTGGAGCAGAGAAACCACTAAACCTGCTGGATACCGGCCCTCCACCACCAGGATTGGGCACCTCTGGATTAAAGGATCAAGAGTGGCTGTCATCATCCTTATGGGCAATGCAGACAATCTGAAGATGGTTTCTGCATAAACGTGTCAGTAACTAACTACATTTCTATCTGATTGGTGTCTTTTTGAAGAGTTTTCCTCCTACAGAACTGATGAGACCAAAGTGTGATGCTGCTGCTTCAAAACAGCTCCAATCTCCAAAAGGAGACGTTCAAACGTCATTTTCCAAACCTTACATTACAAGCCACACCAATGTTGCATTAAATAGCCATCTACATGAAATTACTGAGATGTGCAAATATCACCAGCAGCATCTATGTGAAGTAAAAATAACGTCAGAATTAGAAATGGAGCCACTCTTTATCCTTTAAGCAGCACCCATTCCCTCAGGAATGCCAAATCTGTCATTCTGAACGTGTTAATTTAACTGTATTCTTTTAATGTACAGCGCCTTGTCTGGTTGTAATGCCATGTTGAATGCGCTTTATAAATAAAATGGTATGGTATGGTATGGTAAATCTTGGAGCTAAAGCCAAAATTATTCACCTGAACTTTCAACTGGATGCTGCTTTTAATCAGTAAAAGTGAGCGACGCTCATGAATCAGAGCTGTTTATGGAGCAAGTCCTCTCTGACCCCTTTGACCTCCCACACACACTCAATCAACAAGGGGACCTCTCCTCTGTGAGCTCTCACAGGAAACATCAGACCCAATGTTTTACTCACACAAGATCAAAGGTACTATTTAAAGAAGAAGGCCTTTAGAAACTTACAATAAGCTTCAGACTGCCAGCTGTCTGGAGCACTGACCACATTCACGCCGGAGGCAGGGATGAGGCTTGTGGAGGGCTACGGTGAGACTACCTAGCATGATGGAACCCAAATCCTGCCTGGGACTATTTTTATCGTCTGTGTGGGTGTAGCTGTGCTGACTCGATGCCCCTCTCTTCTCTTTTGTGCATTGATTCAGAGCTGTTATACAAGAACGCTGCCCCTTCCTCATCCTCTCAGATACACACCCACACCTCCACCTCTCTGCCTACACACACTTCCAGCAAACATGAACTCTTTAGTGGAGGAACCTTCCACGCAGTGAAGCCATGTTCATAGATCTCCACTCACCCCATGTCTCTGAGCTTGTTCGTTCAGGGCCTTCACCCAGGTCCTCTGCCAGTGCTCCTTGAAGGACTTGAAGGAGAACAGAGAGGTCAGCAAGCCTTTAACTCCGGCCTCAGATGCAGGTCTCCCATCCTTCCCAGAGCGGAGCTTCAGCAGGAAGCCCCACACCCCTCCAGCATGGCTCTGGAGGGGGTGTGTGAGGAGGACCTGCTGTTTCTTCTGCCATGTTGTCTCTTTGGATGATTTTCTGGATTTCCACTGCTGCAGTAAAGTCCAGGAATGCTGGATCAGCCACCTAAGCACAATGAGCAAGGAGGCTAAGAAGAGAGCCACCATAGAGAGCCAGCTAAACTCCTGGAACTCCATCAGCGCCTCCTGGAGCCTCTCATATCACCAGGTCCAGATGGTCCAGATGGAAGTAGGAGCAGCTCAGCCCTCTTCAGCCTGTGAATGCCAGCACACAAATGGTCAGGCTGGTTGTTGTTATTATTGTTACACATAACGCATGCATGATGGAGACTGGAATCAGGGTAACTCTGATGTGGTTGCGTTCCGTGAAGCGCTGCAGAAAAGCGATGAAACAAAAACTGCGTTAACGATTACATAAAACTAAAGAGATGCGCAATGGGAGCTGCTTTATAGCGCAGGTTATATGAAGCAGCCAAATCATCGACAGCAGAATCACACCAACCTGAAGTTTAATTTAAAGCGTCTGAGCTGCAGACTCCTGGTAACCGAAAGCGAAGAAGCTGGCATGGCGACATGGAGCGCTTCGAGAACCAAACGTAAGTCCCATTTCCCTGACCGTCACAAGCGCTTTTATTTGCGACTTTCCGCTTTCAGGTTTCGACACAAAAACACACCTTCTGCTCTCTGCGAGAGGACTACAGGCTCCGAAGGGTTTCGAATCTGTGCTGTTGGTGCCCTTCTGCCGCTAACGATGACGATTTGACATGGCTACCGCCTCCAGGTGGCGCTGTGGGACAGGAAGTTAGGAAGAAAAACGGAAACAAGAGGCAGATGCTTCAAAATAAGAGCATTTCTAAAGTAATTTCAAAATTAGTATAAAATATTTTGGATTTGAATGCTGACTGCTGAAAAACACAGGTGAAGTGAAAGTGGAAAACAAAAAAAATCCGAAAAAAATAAGGGGAACAAAGAAAATATTTACTTCCACATTGTTTCACAACCTTATCCATAATGCTAACAGTGTAGAGCTACTGTTGTTTATATTTGTGTCTGGTCTTGTTCCTTTTCTTTTTTCATTCTTGAACACTTTTGTCCACTGACCTCATGCCTGTCAAGACAATCCAAAAATGGGAAAAGAGGTGGAGCTGAGGGTGGAGCTGTTACGTTTGGAACAGGGTTGAAACAAATGAAATGGTGTAGCTACTAGCTTACTTAGCTAACTCCAGAAGCTAAGGGCCTTGATATACTTGCTGTTTGACACAGGCAGCAGGCTGCGTCTTTATTCACATACTTGCTGCTGTATATCACTGCACTGCACGTAGTACTGGGGTGTTCCAGGGGTGCATTAAACTGCTCAGACCAGACAGAGGGCCAGGTTTGCGGGTACAACCAAAACGAACATGACATCAATAAAAGAGATCAGTAACTGGTTACATTTTAGTTCATGATAGAAAAAGAGACAGCAGTGATATCAAAGATGGTATAAAAAACCTCTAAACCAGAGATGGAGTCACCATGGTGAGCGCATCTCACTTGTTTTGTCGACTTCACCTACTGGTTACTCATATATTGCAGCGTTCGGACGTGCCGCATTAATTTCAGGGGACGCGCACAAACAACGCTTCGAATCAATGCAAGTAGCAAGTGGCAGCCATTTTAAACATGCATTCGTGTCGTCAAACAGCAAGTATATCACTGCCCTAAGAAGGGCTCTGGGGACTGGGGCAGCCCACTCGCAAAGCCCACTGGCTCCTGTTCGAGGGTGTAGTCATGCTGGTCGCCTGTCGAGATCTGGACCGGGACTGTTAAATTACAAGCAGAACCTCAGACCGCTGTGATCGTAGCCGGGCGTCATGGCTTTTTACATCAGCTCATGCTCCACGGTCGGAGATCAGCAGGACATTCGCTGCATGCTAACCCAAAACTAACCAAGTATTTTGAGCGTTATCAGCATGACAAACATGGTAGAGTGACACCAAAGTGAAGGCCTAGTAATAACTAGGTAAGCTGACAGATGATATTTTGCTTTGCTGGCCCACCGCGGTCAAAGATCCGCAAGTACGTCATTGTAGATTGTCCCAGCCCTGAGCCAGGAGTCGAATGACCAGGTGGTGTTATAGTAAACATGTAGAATTTCGCCCCATTCAACCAGCAAACTGTTAGTGAGAAAAATGCGGTTGAGCAACTCAAAAGTGAAGCAACGTCAACTTAAAGAGCTGTAATTGCTAGACATGAATGGACAATGAAGAGCAAATGTATTGTAAATAATTAATTGTATTGTAAAGAATTATTATATTGTATTTTTCAAATAATTTTGAGTTATCAGAACTGAATTTGGGGAACCCCTGAGAAAAGTTAGGCCAAGAAGAGCATTGATAGCCTGGGTAGAAGTTTCTTTTTATTTTCAGTTGCTACCTGTTTTGGCTAAACTAAGTCTTTTCTACATCTGTTTTAGGTCCGTACGAACGTGGTACCAACGATGGACATCAGGAGCTTCTTTCAACGAAAAAACTCAGGTAATTTTTTTCATATATATTCAGTTTAATATATTTGTGTGCAAAACGAAAGGATATTTATTAGATCACTATATTTACTTTACTTTAAATTTGAACAACCAAAGATAACTAGCATTTCAAATAAAGAAAAGTGAATGAACAAATTCATTTTCTGGCTGAGACATCAATGAGAACTTGAAGAGGGCACTATATTTTAAACATTTTTTTTTTGCATCTCCTTTGCAATTTGTTGCCCAATTGCTGTGGCATTCTCTATGAGAAGTTTTGTGACACTGCAGACGGTACATCTTAGGAGACAAGCATCAGTAATTAATAAAATACAAGTTATTGTTTTATATATTAGCTTTAAGACCTGTTGAACAGGTTAGTGATGACCTATGGAAAAAGTTTTGGCCACCCTAAACCCTAATAATATGTGAAGTTGTTGTTTCTTAACTAGCTGAATTTGCATTTGAATCATGTTCCTCCCTAACCCATGATTCAGATAGAGAAAGATGTGAATTAGAGTGAAACTTTATGTCCTCGTGTTTTCTATAGGTGAACACCTACTTTAAATAGAGTAGATGGCCCCCAGTTTCACCCCTCTAATGTCTAAAAGTTTACATGTAATTAACACCTTCCTTTATCTGATACAAGCACAATATGGCCTGACGAGATCAACAACTCCTTCAGTGGGTAGGGAAGAGTGTAATTCAAATGAAGTTTCAGACAATTAAACGGCTCTATAGAGTATCCAAGCTAGAACATTCCAGTTTGATCTGACAAAGGTGACAACTGAAATGTTTTCAAGGTTCAACAGACCAACGTTGTGTAGTTGTTTTAGTTCAGCTAAGGTAAAAACAAGCCCCTCTTACTCCGTGTTAAATGGAGTATGAAAAAAAGAATTCTAGGCGTATACATACTGTGGTTCTTTCACATAATTCTAAAACAATTACTTTTTTCTGATTTTTCAGATGAGTCAAGAGAAATTGAGGAGGAAAGGACACACCAAACAGTCTCGTGGCTGAAGCCTTCAAAACGAAAACGATCAGAATCAGAGGTGGACTCCCAGGATGATAACTCCCACAGCCAGCATAATGTTGCAGCCGGTCAGAGTGAGACGCAAGCTTATGAATGCAGCAGCAGTGACAGTGCTGAGGTTTCCACGACTACTGTTGATTATGCTAATGACACATCCGCTGACAAGAACAATGACTTTGAGCAACAGTGGCCAGAATGTTGGTCCCAAGCACAGATACACTATTTCTCCACAACGTATAGGTGGCTAATCAGCAAAAATAAAAAGTTGGGCTGTAGTACTTGTAGCCACATAAATGCACGCAAGGATATGCAGCAAGGACAGAGAGTGTCACCGGAGTGGAGTCGGTGCTTAGTTTCTTCATTTGGAAAGGACAAGGCTGCACAAAACAACCCGCTGCGAAAGAAAATTAAAGAACACAAAGACTCAAAATTTCACAAGAAAGCAGTTGAGATAAAAGAGAGGGCAGCAGACAACACTATGAAAAAACACATTGAGGACATGCAAAAGGCTGATTATAATTCCACTTGTAATGTGTTTAGAACAGCATACAAGACTGGCAAGCACGTGCGTCCCTTCACAGATATGCCAGTTGATGTCCAACTGCAAGTTTTAAATGGAGTGAATATGGGCCGAGTTTTGCACTCAAATAACACGTGTGCACACATACTGGATCACATTGCAGCTGCAATGAAAGAGAAAATAGTTAATGAGATTGTGATGAATCGTAGAAAACTGTGTGTGCTCATTGATGAGTCCACTACAATAAGTGGAAAGTTTGTGTTAGTCGTGTGCCTTCGCTCAGCTATAGCAGGTAGAGCCAGATACTATATTTTTTGAACTGATTGAGCTGCAGGACACTTCAGCAAAGGAAATAACTGATGCACTATGTCTTCAAAAAAAGGCTTTGACCCTTGTTTTTTACAGGACTATTTGTTGGCCTTCGCTTGTGACGGAGCATCAGTGATGCTTGGGAGGAAAGCAAGAGTCGCTGCACAGCTTTGTTGCAAATTCCCTAACTTTTGTCTGGCATTGTACTAACCACAGACTGGAACTGGCAGTATGTGATGTTTTGAAGGAGGTTGGGGGAATCGATCACTTCAATTTTTTTTAGATCAGCTGTACTCCCTCTACCATGCATGCCCAAAAAATCAAAGAGAATTAACTGAGAGTGTGTTGGACAGTGTCTTCTTGTGATTGGATGTGTTTTATCAGTGTGTTGGGTTGCTTCAAGTGAGAGAACAGTGAAAGCAGTATGGGAAAACTATCAAGCTCTGCAGATGCACTTCAAAAGTGCTGCTGCTGATACCAACAGGAATTCATGCGAGAGAGCAAAATACAAAGGACTTAATGACGTTCTTACTTCTGTCTTCTTTGTGGCCAATCTTAGTGTCATGTATGATGCTCTCACAGAACTCCGTGACCTCTCAAGAATGCTCCAGAGACGAGACGTGACATTGGACCAAGCCGACAGGTTGCTAGCCCGGCAAATCCGTGTCTTTGAGTCAATGGTGTCCACACCTGGTTCACAAACACAAGTGGCAATCGAAGCAGAAGAGAAGAAAATCTTCAGAAATGTAAAGCTGCATGAAAATCAAAGGGTTCCAAAAATCAATCCCGCACAGTTTTTCCGTAGCCTGGCTGTAAATGTGCAGGATGACTCCCAACAACTTCCTCACATGTCAGCAGAACCTCGTCTGTAAAGACAGACAGTCTACTCCTCAACGATGTCCAGGTCCTCCAGTCTGACTCCTGGCCTGCAACACCAGATATTCGGAACGGCGTTGCGGAGGTCAGACGTTTATGTGAGAGATTCAAAATTGAGGAAAGGGAAAGTGTCTTAGGATTTAGGGAGTATAAAGACCTAAAAGCTTCCAAAATACCAGCAGCCCTGAAGCCTCTTCTTAAAGCTGTCCACACCATTGCAGTATCAACAAGTGAATGAGAATGAGCTTTCAGTTCAATGAATGACACTCTCACTGATAAAAGAAACTCACCTCACATCAAAAGGCTTTCAAATCTGATTTTCCTCAAATGCAACGGACCACCATTGGATCAATTTAATGCAAAAAAGTTATGTGAGGTCATGGCTGGCAACAGGGAGAAGGAGTGCAACATGTACATCCTGTGAAGCCCCTAGTGCTAACAAAGTGAACCCCAAGGCCTGCTGGAGCCTTTTCTGAAATGACTTGGACAATGGTTGTGTCAGGTTTAAGCACCTAAGACACCATATAACAACACAACACAAGGAAAGAGACACAAAAGTCAGAATTCTGCTCGAGGAGAATGGAATAAGGCCACACCAACCCAGTCTCCACTGAGCTGACAGTTCCTCAAACCATTCTGGCCTTTGGAATCCGAGCACCTCTATTTGTTACAAGTTGGGAGCTTCCCTAGATACATGCCTGAAGAGCTGATCTAAAGGGTGGGGGGGAACGCAGCTCTCAGTCTTAAACTGTTACAAGTTTAAAACAAAGAGCATTCATTATTACACAAAGAACTTTCAGTGTCTAATCACACGATGAGTAGCAAACAGTTTGCACGAGTCAGCAATTGACAGAACAGCAGATCTCCACAGGTCATCATCCTCAGGTCACATTAGGTCAGATTTTAACACCCATAGACTCTCATGAGGGGACTTTACAATACAGCAACTGTTTAAGCATTCAAATGGTAAAATCATTAAGCATAAAGCATGATAAATGAAAACATGAATAATTCCATCAGGTTGTTATTGTATGTGCAATTTGTTAATTTGGCACGGCACAGTCTGGTTACATTTTTTAAATTACTTTTGAAGATCTGAAGATTTTAACTTGATATTATGCTTGAAAATGTTCTATGTAGTTTCAACAAGTTACATATAAGCTAAAGTCACTGGCGTAGTGTTTTTATTAGTTAGTTTATGTATATTTTAACATTATTTTGATCTCCTGCATAATTTATTTAATTATGCATAAGTCACTTTGATTCACTATTTCAAGAATTTCTGTTACGCTGTTGTAGGTTGCCTGATTGCTAATTAATAAAGCAAAGGAAATGGTATACTTTCACTTGAAATCGTTTAATGTCCTGATTTTTTATTTTTTGGCTCCCTGCCTTTTTGGACTTATTCTTAATAAAAGGATTTTATGTTATTGCTCCACTGTCATCTGGTTCTCTGCATCTTTGGGTCCTAACCTCCTCTTGGCTCTCCAACTTAACAAGAGGAGAATCAAGGTTGTCCATCATGTTCTTCATAATCTGATGTATCATCCTTTTCCAGCCAGCTCCCATGATTAGAGCTCTTTTACAGAGTCCAAATGGTCAGTTCTGTGGTGTTAAAGGAGACAAGGCCTTTCAAGGCCTTTCAAAGATGTCTTTTGAGGTCCTTCAGTATCAGATGGCGTCTGACGGTTATGGGGCTGCAGTCAGTACCAGTAGTGGCACGTGACATCACATGCCTCGTGTAGCTAGCCTGCCTCGGTGCAGGGTAATCCTCAAGCATGTGTCACCACAGTGAATGAGCAAGGATTCAGGGCTAGCCTCATTTGTGGTACTGAATTTTGGCTAATTGAGTTGAGTTTGTACATAAAAATGTCTGTTTTTTATTTATTTCTGGTTTGCTTAGGGGAAACAGCATGTAGCAATGATGGCAGTGTGGCAAGGTGGAGAAACAAGGGACTGAGTGGGATTTGATCCCCAGACTCCCAGGTGAGATTTACATGCACTAACCAGTCAGCCAGAGATATCTCCATGGCCAGGTAGCCAGGGCGCATTGTTAATCAGGGATACAGTCACAAATATGGTCACAGAAGCAGAGCTGTTGTGGGTCAGTGCTGGTGAAATTCTTTTATGTTGACTTCTTAATCTTGATTTCAGCCCTTCCTTTGACTTCTTGGTGGCTCAAATCTCTGTATGTCTCTGAGCAACAACACTAAAAAAGAAAACAGATTTGGCCTCCCTAGACCTCTCTATGTGCCTAGGGTGTTTCACACCCTAAATTCTCTCAGGATCTTGCCTATCAAGACCTTCCTCCATTTTTTTCTTGATGATTGGAAATTGCTTTTGTTGGACACCCATTGCCCTCTGGTGGTTTTTAAATAAAATAGCATCACTCCAAAAATAAACTTTTCTAATGGTTACTTTATCTGATGAAAGAAAGCAAAAAATAAAAAAAATAAATAAAAACGTATGATGTTGTAATCTTATCATGCAAAACACTACACATATTTTATTCAAAAAGTGAATGAGTGGGAATGAACTTCAGCTTGTTAAGTCACTCTGTTACACGTTTTTAACCCTTTAGAATCCTTTTAGAACCAAACCCCAAATCAAATGACCTCTAAAGTTCTTCATAAAACATTTATGTTAAAGAAAATAAAAGCCATAATTTTTGTTTTGCTAAACAAAAGCATATTCTGTTAAAATATATAAATACTTAGAAAGATGAGCTAAATTAATTATCAAAGAAATCATGTTAAGGAACAATGAGTCCCTTATTAACATTAGTTAACATTAGTTAATGCATTATTAAGCATTGATAGGATATTTAGGAACAAAGGATATTTTTATTAACATTCTTAAAGTGACATTATGTAGTTTTTATCAATAATCTCTGGAAATATCCATCAAAATGTTGTAGTGAATTACTTAAAAGATGCCCATTTGTTGAAAAATAATGGCAGTTTCATAACATAACCATAAAAATCTGTTCTAAAATACATGGAGCGGGTCTAAGTCTGTGCGCGATGTCATATTGGATGTCATGTTTCCTTCTACGGAAGTCTGTGAGGACAAAATGCATTTACTGATTTGTAACAAATGGTTACAAAACGTTCACATAAACATTGTTGCTTTACACATTTACCTCTTCACTCATTGTCAGTGATGAAAGGGAATCTGATGTTCTTGTTATTTTTCTGGAGGTTGCACTCCCAGGGATTTTTTTACCCTAATGGCCCTCCGTTGGTATGGTCTTATTTGAACATAAAAATATTACTTGCTTGCAATGATTTAGGTAAGTACTGCCCCTATCACCAGGGAAACTACACACTTTAACTTTAAAGTGGTTATATCCAAGCCTTCAATCTTTTCCAACAACTGGACATCCTTTTTTTATTTTCAACAACGCTTCGATGGACATTTCCAGAGATTAAAAGTAAAAACTACACACAGTCTCTTTAAGGTTAGGACAAAGTGCCCGGGGGGTGGTCTGTTTAGTAATGCATTACTTTCTATTAACATTAATATAAGACAGTTGTCAATACTTAATTTAATAGTTTATTAATGCTCAATATTGCACTAAGTATCGTTAATCAAGTTACCTAATGTAATACCAAGTTTTGCTCAAACAGTTTTGTTTATGATAACATAAACCATTTTGAACTGTTACCTTTCAGAAAAGCTCTTTTTGGCCTGTAGCACTCCAGATGCAGCTGATGGGTACCAGCAGTCCAAGCGGAATGCAGCTCGGGTGGTCATGGAGGCAAAAACCTGGGCATGGGACGAGTTCGGAGAGACCATTGAGCAAGACTTCTGTGTGGCTTTGAGGAGATTATTTTCCAGCATCCAGCATCTCAGGAGGGAAAACAGTGCACTACCAACACTGTTTACAGTGGTGACGGTGTGCTGTTGACCTCTACTCGGGACAATATGGATCGGTGGGTGGAACACTTCAAAGATCTCCTCAACCCCACCGGCATACATTGAGTTGGACTCTCCAGTCTCTGGGGCCAAGGTCATTGAAGTGGTCAAAAAACTCCTCAGTGGCAAGGCCCCGGGGGTGGATGAGATCCGTCCGGCGTTCCTTAAGGCTCTGGATGTTGTTTGGCTGTGTTGGGGCTGTTCCACTGGATTTGCAGACTGGGGTGGCGGTCACCCTATTTAAAGAGTGGACAGCACAGTGTGTTCCAACTACAGGAGGATCACACTCCTGAGCCTCCCTGGTAAGGTCTATTCAGGGTTTCTGGAGACAAGTGTCAATCGGGTTGTCGAACCTCAGATTCAGGAGAAACAATGTGGTTTTTGTCCTGGCCGTGAAACACTGCACCAGCTCCATACCCCTGGGGGGGGGGGGGGGGCATGCAGGGTGCATGGGAGTTCGCCCAATCTACATGTGATTTGTGGATTTTGAGAAGGCATTCGACTGCGTCCCCCCGGGGGGCGTGTGGGGGGTACTGCAGGAGTGATCTCCAGTTTTCACTGGAGCGGTTCGCAGCCAAGTGTGAAGCAGCTGGAATGAGAATCAGCTCCTCTAAATCCGAGGCCAAGTTCTTGATTCGTAAAAGGGAATGCCTTCTCCAGGTCAGGGATGAGGCCCTGCCTCTAGTGGAGAAGTTTAAGTATCTTAGGGTCTTGTTCACGAGTGACAGAAAAATGGAGCGTGAGATCCATAGGCGGATTGGTGCTGCTTCTGCAGTGATGCTGGTGTAGTACCAATCTCTCGTGGTGACGAGAGTGCTGAGCCAGAGGGGCTCGAAGTAGGCCCGCTGCTCCTCCACGTTGAGAAGAGCCTTGGCTCGGGCATCTGGTCAGGATGCCCCCTGGACACCTCATTGGTGAGGTTTTTCAAGCATGTCCAACAGGGAGGAAACCCAAGGGAAGGCGCAGGACACGCCAGAGGGACTATGTCTCTCGGCTAGCCAGGGAACATCTTGGGATTCCCCCGGAGGAGCTGGCCCAAGTGGCTGGGGAGAGAGAAGTCTGGGCGTTCTGACTGAGGCTGCAACCTCAGTGACCCCACTCCGGATAAGCGGCTAAAAATGGATGGACCTTTTAGAAAAGGAGGTCATAATAGGCAAGTGTCTTGCCCTAGGACAACACAGCAGAATTCTCTGGCGGGAGGTGGAGTCCAACCTACAACCTTCTATTTAAAGAACAACCTGCTCAACCTCTTGAGCTACTGCTGCCCCTAAAAAATGGAAAACTCTCTAGACCAGGGATGTCAAATATGTGGCCCCAAGAAGGTTAAATCCGGCCCGCGAGCTGGTTGTGTAAACTTTATTTTCATACTTTACAATGTAGAGTGAAAATAAACTTATCTTTGTGAGCAAGTTTTCTCTGTAATGAGTATAAATGCAACAAAGCTGCGCTCAAGGCTCACACAAGAACTTGAATCACATCCTGAAGTTGGCTGTCACTCAGAATGTGACTTCTGATATTGATGTGCTGGTGAAAGCTAAAAGATGTAAAGTAAAATGAGTCAAATATACTTTAAGTGCTGCATGAAACTGATGTAGCCATGTGATCTGTAAGCTCTTTGAATCACTAAGGAATGTCTTTTTTATTTATTTTTTTAATACAAATTTTCAAGTACACTTCAGGTGTTGTACTTGTACTATTTTGGATTCACTGTCCTCAGGCTCCAGCTTTGTTTTATATTGATTGTATTTAAACAAAGAAAACAATTTGAAGTTGTTTTTAATTTACCTGTCCGGCCCACTTGGGACTAGATTTCCATCAATGTGGCCCCTGAGCTAAAATGAGTTTGACACCCCTGCTCTAGACTGAGTGGGTTCATTCATTCATTCATTCATTCATTCGTTCGTTCGTTCATTCGTTCGTTCGTTCGTTCGTTCGTTCGTTCGTTCGTTCATTCAATTTATTTAGAGATTTCAGAATGGGTATTTGAAGCTATTTGAAAGGTTTCAAAAACCCAGACTTTTCCCATATTTATGAATGAATGGATTATTCTGTTTTAAAATAAATCAGAATAAAAATTACACAAACAAACATAATGTTAAAAAAGTTAGTTTTGAACACCATTTTCGCACATTGATTAATGATTCCTCCACAAAGTGGCGTTAGTTTGCAAAAATGTGCTTAGTGTAATGAACAAGTTTGGGCACCAGATAGCAGTATAAAATGCTTCACGTTTTTAGCGAAGAAGAAAATATTACTTCCGTGTCATTTTAGCACTTATGTCACATATTCGGAAGTCACACAATACATGCATTTATGTTTGTGTTTTAATGAAAACAAAACCTTTTCATGATCAATTATTTCGTAAATACAATGATAAAAAAAGATGTATGTACTTTGATCAAAATATAGTTGTGTTTCCAGCTGCTGAGCAGGAAACACAGACGGTTTTTATTTTATTGTGAAGAGCTTGACCGGAAGTCCGACTGCATGACGATGGTAGACATTTACAGAATAAACTGTTAGACGTGGAGTTTAGACCATAGACAGCCAAACAGTGGCAGCGCACAATGAAAGGTGGTAGGGATTATCACTCTGATTTGTGGATTTATTCTGCTCTGACGACGGAATTACCGAGATGCGTTGTGGTCTAAAATGACGCGGTTACCTCGTTAAAAACCGCTTCCTCGTCGATCATCGTGTGAAAGGACCACATCAGTCAGATATTCTACTGCAGCAACTCGATCTGATCTGTGACAGATTCATCAGAATGCCTGAAAGCATGTCACCAGTTCCCACCGTGCCGCTGGTGATTAACTGCTTCCTGTCTGTTCTCGGCTGTTTGGCCACACTCAAACTCATCCCTGCTTTTAAAGATCATTTCATCTCAGCTCGACTCTGTGGGATGGATCTGAACAAAACAACAAAAAAAGAAGTGTACGTTGTTTTTTACTGTCTGGGTTCATGAAAGCCTGATCATTTTTGTGTAATGTGCTCTTGGTCCTCATTTTCTTTCCTTTTCTGCAGTCCAGAGTCTCAAGGAGTCATCAGTGGGACAGTCTTTCTCATCATCCTCTTCTGCTTCATCCCAGTGCCTTTCCTCAGCTACTTCGTAGGAGACCAGTGCATGGGTTTCCCACACGATGAGGTGGGCTGTGTTTGATCACCAGTGTTTCTCTCATTAGTGAACCTTTGAACCCAGACTGACCTCTGTGTGTGTTTTGAGCAGTTTGTGCAGCTGATCGGTGCTCTTCTGGCCATCTGCTGCATGATCTTTCTGGGCTTTGCTGACGACGTGCTGAACCTCAGATGGAGACACAAGCTCCTTCTTCCCACCGTGGCTTCTCTGCCCCTGCTCATGGTGTACTTTACTAACTTTGGTAACACCGTCATCGTGGTGCCCAAGCCTTTCAGAGCTCTACTTGGGCTGCACTTGGATCTGGGTGAGATTTCCTCGAGCTGGATTTGACAGATTAATCATTCAATGTGCTCTCTGTGAGAGACAGCGCTCATAAAATATGAATCCTCATAGACAGCCACCTAAGTTGGAGTTTTTTTTTAATGGCTGAAATGATCAATAAAAAGCACAACAGCTGATCTGTTTTTTCTGCAGGTATCCTCTACTATGCCTACATGGGAATGCTTGCTGTTTTCTGCACAAATGCCATCAACATATTAGCAGGCATCAACGGCATCGAGTCAGGCCAAGCCTTGTTCATCTCTGGCTCCATCATCATCTTCAACCTGCTGGAGCTCAGTGGTGCGTGATTGTTGACCCTCTACCCTGGCTGTACTAACATTTATCATCTCCTCTGAGGGAATTGGATATTTGGTTGGAAGGTATCGCATGTAGAAACCATATCACAGAATAAAAAACGCACCAGAGCAGCCCCCTCCACACCTGGTTCTTCCTTCTGAAACAGAGTGTGCAGCTTCAACGCTCAGCATAACAAAGACAACAACAACTTTCACAAAGTTGTACTCCAGGTCATGACCGGCCAGTGGTTTTCTCCACCACCAATGTGCAGGCTGGAGTGAGAAGAGTCCGTCTCAGGAAGGCCAAAGGGCCTGGTGAGATCCCTGGCTAGATTCTGGAGGCTGGCACGGCACAGCCATTTTTACAAAACAATGCTGTCAATTTTTTGCAATTCCACGGCGGCATCAGGGTGCCTTCGTTCATTTATAAGTGTTCAAACCGTGGCAGTAATGTGGCGCAATCGTGTCCTTTTTATAAAAGATAGGCGATGGCGGCATAAAGGGGGTACGGAGGCGGTCCCTGCGCTGCTGCGGACTTCCGTTTATCTTGGACTTGTTTTTAATTGTGATTGAAGCTGCGATCGTTACTTTTTTTTTAACAAGCCGCTCCTAAAGGTGTCTGTCCTCCCCAGTCTCTGGTGATCTGAGCTCCAGCTCTAATGGAGAAAAGCTGTTTGCTGATTTTGTTCAAAAAACAAAACTTATTGCCCGTGTTTACTTTCATTTTCAATATAGCTGCCGACCGTAGCTCGGCATTAACTCCCCACATCATCATGACACCTCCCTCTGTTGCATCAAGGCGCAGTCGCTGTTTATGAGACATAATTACTGCAATGTTACTACCAAGCGAGGTGAGACAAATGTTGCAAAGTTTGCGCAACACCATGTTGGCGTGGCGCATTTCCAAGACACAGTGTTGCTGTAATATTACGCCAATTTGCCGGCACGGTGTGTGTTGTGAAAAGAGCTATTATTGACATAATGAACCTGTCACAGGGGCAGGAGGTCATTCCCACATATCTGAAGACCTCAAACACCGTGCCAGTAGAAAGGATGGACTGGATGATTTTCGTCCAGTTGCATTCACATAAACCATCACCAGAGAGATGAATCGTTTCCTTGATCCTGCACTCCACCCTGGCACATCTGGACACGGCCATCGCATATTTATTATTTATTTATTTTTTCAACCTTTATTTTAGCAGGTAAAATGCTTGAGAACATGTTCTCATTTACAAACATGGCCTGGCCAAGAGGTCTTGGGAGAAAAAAAATACTACAACAAAAAAAAACTGCATTTCATTGTCTGTTTGCTTTTTCATTGACAAAAACATTTATTCTAAATTAATATTTTACAATTTGCATTTTTGTGATGTCATCGCCCACGTGCAACAGATTTGTGACGTTTGTGTTCCTAAACCTTCCAGGAGATTACCGAGACGACCACGTTTTCTCTCTCTACTTCATGGTACCGTTCTTCTTTACCACCTTAGCACTTTTTTACCACAACTGGTGAGTTAAACCTGCAGCCCGGTACTTTTGGATGTCTGAGTTAGAGTATAAAGTCGGATGTCTGTCATCCTTTGCCTTCTCTTGTGACAGGTATCCCTCGTCTGTGTTTGTGGGAGACACTTTCTGCTACTTTGCTGGGATGACCTTTGCTGTAGTCGGCATCCTGGGACACTTCAGCAAAACAATGTTGCTGTTCTTTTTACCTCAAGTGATAAACTTTGTGTATTCTTTGCCTCAGCTTTTTCACATAATCCCCTGTCCCAGGCATCGATTACCCAGGTAAGCCATTCATCGTCATTCATTGTTCCCTTATTGGTTGTTTCCACTTAGTTTTTATGTAGAATACACAACATGGAGCTAAAGTCTTGACTCGTTTCCTCAGTTATTGTACATTTATTCAAAGAATCCACAATTCCTTGGGATCCTATAAGTGATCTTAAGTTTTCTGAAAGTTTAAACTTTCTGATTTTAAATGTGATTTAAACAGCATTTTTGTAAACTTCAAAAAAAAATTGGCTGAAAAAACATACTTTAAATGATTATTTCTGATTATAATGGGTCACTCTGAGTTTTTCATGCAGGTTGAACATGAAAATAGTCTCCTACAGCTATCTCCTGCATTAGCTTCTTATAGAAAATAGACCTGACAGATCTAAGTCACATTGTGAATTGGACTTAGGCCTACTTGCTGTTAAACCACGCATACGCCTGTTTAAAATGGCTGCCAAGTGTTTGTGTGTATCCCCCGAAATTAACGCGATGCGTCTGATCACTGCAATATACGAGTAACCAGCAGGTGGAGTTGACAGATCGAGTGAGACACACCCACCGTGGTGATTCTCTCTGGTTTAGAGGTCTTGCATACCATCTAGGATACCACCATGATCTCAGAACTAACTAGTTACTGATCTCTTCTATTGAGGTTTTTCTTGGTTGTACCTACAGCCCCGGCTCTTTTTCCGATCTGAGTTCTCTAGTGAGACCACTGCAAATGCATTGATTAAACGAGTAATCCACACCTTTAAAAAAACGTATCTTTGTAAATATGCTGTTTAAAGCTTGTAGTTAAGGACTCACTGAGAGTCTTGTTGGTATAAAAATACTTGTCTTTAATACAGTTTTACCATAAACTCTACTGATCCATGTTATCCAGCCTCTGAGGTAAACTAGACTTTCAAACTAACATTTTCTGTCTTTTTCGTTCTAACTACAAGACTGGATCCAGATACTGGCAAACTGGGGATGAGCTACTCTAAATTTAAACTGAAAGACCTCTCCCAGCTGGGAAACCTGATCATGAAGGTAAAGCTTGTCTCGCTGATGGGAGATCTGATCTGATTTATTACTCTTAATTGTCTATTTTAGTGATTTTCTTTCAAAATCTCAACCTCTTGACAAAAACTGCAGCAATAGATGGAAAAATGTAGAGTTCCTGAAACCAGACAAGTCAGATGTGGTTTATCGGTCGAATGGCTGCTCTGTGTTTTTGGATTAGTCGTAATATTTGATCACCAACAGACCGCAGAGTTCTTAAAGCTGCTGGAGGTGCGCCGAGGCCCGGAGGGAGATGATGAGTTTATTGAGTGCAACAACATGACGTTAATAAATCTGGTTCTGAAACTATTTGGACCCATCCATGAGAGAACTCTAACCATCATCATGCTCCTCATACAGGTACGCTGAACACCTGCTGCCTCCAAAGCTGCTGCTTGGACACCTTTCACCTGTTGCTTGTTTCTTTTCCTCACTCAGGTGATGGGGAGCGTGGTGGCTTTTGGGATCCGTTACCACCTGGTTCGTCTCTTCTATGACGTGTAGACAGGACGAGGCTTCTTGTTGTGGTGCTGCTTTAAAGGCTTGTTATCCTTCTGCCTTTAATTAGCTCAAGTCTCTCTGGTTTCACTCAGAAAAGCCTCAAGAGATATTTCACGTTTATCTCACCTGGAAATGCTCCCAACTGGACTGCAAGTGCAAGTGGGTCAAAAATCAATTTAGTCCAATCAGAAAAGTCCATTTTTTGTATTTTGTTTTTTTAACAAAGCACAGGAAGGAAGGCCAAAGTTTTGTTTTTACAAAGCCAGCATTCTTGGCTGAATTTCTCTTGAGTTTGTGTTCTTTTAATAACTAATTCAAGACGGTGGAAGAATCAAAGTAACGAAATGCATTAACATTGCACTGATGGGGACATGTGGGTTCTTGCTTTGATTTTTGCTCTGAAAGAACAACAAAGACTGCCGGCGGAGCTAACGGGGAAGCCTATCAGTCTGAGAGCAGGGTGGATGTGGGGAAATGGAGGGTGTATTAGTGCTGATCGAGGAAGCTAATAGTGTCTGTGCTGTTGTACGAACAAAAGCTTTATGAAGGGTGATGGTTCTCCTTAGTAATGAGAATGGGCAGAAAACCATTTAAACAAGCGGGTCCTACGTGTTTTTCTTAAAGAATGTAATTTAAAGTGAAACACTGTTTATTCATGAGATTGAATACAGAAATTCTGAAATAAAAATTTTAAAATATGTTTATTTTTCCATTGTCATTGTTTAAACTCATTTAGATCATATTCCGATCCAAAGCAAAAGGTCAGCAAATAATAATATAAGATTTTGGAAAGTGTGCTGTTTATTTGAGTCTAACTACTGCAGGTTTAACCCCTAACCCAAAGAATTATGTTAAATAATCTCCCAGTGATCTATTTAGGATTCATTTTATTTCGCTTGTGAAATATGAGTGGTGATGATGGAGAAATGCAGTATTAGCTCATGACAAGTCACATTTTGAGAAATGGTTCAAGGCATTAGCAAAAAACTTGATAATGTAAAATTCTTAAAGATTTATGTTGAAAACTATTTGCAGAAAAGCTTTTCTCTATGGTGAATAAGCACCAAATAAGATGTTTATTTCATTTTTACGCTGCTTTAGACCAGAGGTGTGGCCTCGAGTCACATGACGTGGACTCGAGTCAGACTTGAGTCATTATTTTAATGACTTCTGACTTGATTTGATAAAATCTATAGAGACTTACGACTTGACTCGAACTTGAACGTCAATGACTTGCGACTTGAGTCAACTTGCATCTGTTAACTTGATGATGACTTGAGCATATTTGATATTTCAGCACAACGGTGACACGATATGGACAAAAATCATAAATCATTCTTGGTTCTGGGTTTGATTTACTTCTAAATGCAGCAGCACTTTGTTTATAATCAGTTTCAGTTGCACTTCCTGCTTGTTTGAGCAAATAAATTAAACTTTAAGAAGTTTTATTTCTGGAATTTATTATCATTGTCATTAAATTGAAGTTTGACAGATGACTCAATTATGACTTGAAAATTCAAAGTTCAGGACTTGGACTTCCACATCATTGACTTTGGACTCGCCTTGGACTAGATTGTCTTTGACTTGGACTTGACTCAAGACATGACTGAAAAGACTTGTGACTTACTTGTGACTTGCAAAGCAGTGACTTGGTCACACCTCTGCTTTAGACCTCTAGGCTGGATGGGCACTCCCAACATTTAAACACCAGCTAAATAAGTCAGATGTGAAGGCTATAACATTCATTACATGAAAAACATGTTTATTATTTATATTTGCTGATGTTTACTATTATGCAGTTATGTGAATTACCTTTCATGAAAATTTCTTTGCTTTGACCAGAGTTGGAAAGTAACGAATTACATTTACTCACATTACTGTAATTGAGTAGCTTTTTTTTGTGTGTATTTATACTTTTTAAGTCATTTTTAAAATCTGTACTTTTATTTTTACTTGAGTATGTTTTTTTTAAGAATTGTAATTCACTACATTTTAAATCATATCCGTTACTGAGTAAAAATAAATTGTAGGCTTAATAAATGAAAAAGTATTAACAGAAAGAGACTCCTGCATGAGCGCCACATCTAAACCGGTGTCGGTACAGGATCTACTCGGGTCCAGGATCGGCTTGGGGGCGAATCCAGAGCTTCGCCTCCTAGCTCAGCTCTCTCTTCACCACGAGAGACCGGCAACGCCCCCATCACTGCCGACGCAGCACCAATCCGCCTATCGATCTTGAGCTCCAGCTTTCCCTCAATCACGAACAAGACCCTGAGATACCTAAACTCCTTCGCTTGAGGCAGGACCTCATCCCTGACCCAGAGAAGGCATTCTACCCTTTTCCGACATCTGGTATTGCACAATATAGAACACGTACTGAATATTACATTGATGTTATTGCGTAACAGGATAATGCCAGTACCAGTTAAACTGAGGAGTTATACACTCTTAATGCAGAGGGGATGATTGACCTATGGTAGCGTTCTGTTCTACATCTTGAATGTCTCACTCTGCCACTGAAGGAGCTGTCCATGGCCCCTTCAGTGGGCTCTCCATAGTGGGTGCACAAGGGTCAAAAACCTTTATATGGCACTAATTTTAGAATGTTTGTTTAAGCAAAGATAATCATTGTGTGCATTTGCATTTAAAAGAAAACTTCACAAACGGAGTTGAATGCAGGTTAATATTAAAACAATGTTTGGGGCTTGAAACTTTGACCCAATAAAATGACTTTTTTTCTTGGCGACATCTATGTAAATGTGCTGATGGTGACACGAAACCTCTCTTTAATTTATAACCTATAGGGCATGTTGTGATCTGTGGGGGAAACCGGAGTACCCGGAGGAAACCCACGCAGGCATGGGGAGATTACGCAACTCTGTGCAGAAAGGCTGCAGCCGAGTTTCGAATCCGGAAAATCTTTGTGCTGCGAGGCAACAGTGCAAACAACTGCACCACCATGCAGCCCATTTTTCTTACCGTTTCTGTGATAATGTGGTTAAAGTGCCCGCTTGAAGGTTGAAAGGGTCTTCTCATAAATCACAGATTTGGAACAGTTTTTAAAAAAAATGTGTAGCATTGTTTTCAATGGCGGCATCAGTCGAAGGATTCCAGAAACAGTTTAAAAAAAGAAACAAATCGATAATGCTTTCGATGCCCATGCTGTAAAACACAGAGGAGGAGAAGTTCCTTTGTTCCCAGAGCTGTGCTTCTTCTTAATTCTCAGTGCAGATAGGGGGCGTGTGCATTACTTGTATGTGTGCGTGCATATAGTTACATGTGTGTGTGTGTGTGTGTGTGTGTGTGTGAGTGAGCCAAAGTTTTAATCATTGTTGGTCATTCACATGTGAGTTTATGATATGATTGTGTATATAGGTTTTTATGGGTTTTACAAATGTGTAATTTGGATGTGTTTTTAGAATTTAGAGATTTTAGTGCCGGCTGCTTCACAATGCTGTCTCGAATTGCCCCTCGGGGACTAATAAAGTTGTCTTGAGTCTTGAGTCTTGAGTTTCAGAACTTTTCAACGTTGGGTTTGTTTCAGTTAAAGAAAAAGAAAAAAAACAAGCTGCTCTCACGCTGCTGCTGGCTGTTCATTACACCAGCCCTCTATGTGACAGCACACGGGGTTTGGGGGCCCCTCTGTGGCCCCCCGAGCCGCCTATTGAGCACCACTGATTTAGTAGATCCTCCTTTTGCAGAAATAGCAGCCTCTAAACTCTTCCTATAGCTTCTAATGAGAATCTGGCTTCTGGTTGAAGGTGTTTTGGACCTTCTCCTTTACAACACATCTCCAGGTGTGATGACGTCTGTGCATAGCCAGCTTTCCTTAACTCACACCACAGATTTTCAGTAATATTCAGGTCGTCTCTGACGGTTCTCACCAGTCTCCGTTTCTGTTAAGCCAATATTTTTCATTGGTCTGTCTTTGACTTTATATTTTTTTGTTTAAAAACATCTGTACTATTTCAAACCTAAATGGATTATAAGACGCTTTAAGAGTCCATTGTTCCCTCTTCGGTGGGAAACTCCCACTGGGTTTAAATCTGGGACTCTCCACCATTTGACCTTAGAACTGAAGAAGCCTCTCGGATGAGAGGCGAAACTTCTTCAAGCAACTTAAAGAAGTCCAGACGCTTTTCTTTCAAGCTCCTTAGACTACATTGACCTGGATGACTGAGAACCTTCACAGACATAAGCTAAATTAACACGGAACGATGGAACTACGTTGTGTTTCAGCCGGTGATCATATGCTGTTGCACACAACCCGCGCGTCTGGTAACCGATCAGAAATAATGCATCTTACCCACGTAGCGCCTGTTGTCAGATAATTTAATGCTTTTAAAGGTTAGTTTATTTATTTTTTCTGCCCGTTTTATCTGCTGAATGTTTCAGACGCGTTTCAGTTCTGCTCTGTGGAAGTTAGCTCGCAGGAAGTAGCGGCTAGGAGTCAAACGCAGCCTTCCGGCTAACTGACTCCGAGAGATGCCTCCTAAAAGGCGCATTCAGAGAAAAATGCTCAAATTGAGCTGTGAATGGGGTTCGTGTCAGGAATTATCCAGTCAGATGGAAAACTTTTGTAAACATGTGGAGGAACATCTGACGTGTTTGAACACGGAGGAGGACGTGGAAGCAGGAGGTGAGTCCACCTGATTGAAACGTCATGTCTGTTTAGATTTTAAACAGCCTGGTTGTTGTGTTTTTTTTTCTGTCCAGAGGACAGAATGTGTCCCTGGAGAGACTGCGGGTTCTGCTCTGTTGATGGGTTTGAAGAACTTCGCAGACACCTCCTGTTTCACTGCTACCACACCAAGCTGAAGCAGCTGGGTCAGCAGGTCCTGGATGCTCAGCCAGAGCTGGGCAGCTGCTCCATCGCCTACCACAACCGCAACATCATCCCAGACATCCCTGATAACTTCATCTGTCTGTGGGAGGATTGTGAAGTGAGACGGGATTCATAAACCAGTTTCCGTTAATAGTCTTCTTCCAGTATCTTGGAATTGTTCATACGTATTGATCATTTTCTTGGATCCATTGCTTGTTTTGATTCCAGACTTTTCCCCTACTTTTTCCTCCAGACTCACAAAAGTAAACAGCTTCCTACATTTTACTTCTAACTTATTTTATCTTTTTGTCTTTGTTAAAGCAACCTCCCTACGAAAACCCCGAGTGGTTCTACCGCCATGTGGAAATGCACTCAGTGTGTGTAGATATCCCAACTGGAGACAGTGAGTTCTCCATACGCTGTGGATGGAAAGGTATTTAACATCTCAATATAATTATTTACAGTCAGAATTATTCAGGGCAGTACTTAAAAGGGGATCTTGTTTTGTAGATTGTGAAGCTACGGCTAAAGGGCGTCCGAAGCTCAGGGAACACCTGCGTAGCCACACCCAGGAGAAGCTGGTGGCCTGTCCGGGCTGTGGGGGGATGTACGCCAACAACACTAAATTCTTTGACCACATTATACGACAGAGTGCTATGGAAGGTAATTTCTTACAGTCATTGTTTTCGAGAAAATGCTTGGCCAAGAAGACCGTAAAGAAAAACAATAAGTATAATACATAACATCCATGATCTTAACCGCTCCATCCTCACTAGGCTTACGGGGAGCTGGTCTCTGTCTCTCGTGGTCATCGGCCTGGATAGGTCGCCAGTCCATCACAGGGCCCCATATAGACCAGTGACACACTCACTCACTTACCGGTATTCAGCGTATGTAGATGATTAACTGCATGTGCTAAAACAGAGCAGCAAGAACAACTACATACTTTTTTTCTATAAGGTGATCCCAGTACAGAGCTCTGAAGAGCTCCCTTGGTAATGAGAGAGACTCAGCATAGTGGAAACAATGTGTTTGAGCTGACCAATCACTTGAAAACTATCACATTGAAATAATAATTTGTGTTCTGCTCTCCAGTGTATTGTGGTCAACTGACACTTAAATCAAATTCATATGAGCAGAAGTTGTTCTAAACTCTTCAGCTTGTCATCGTGTTTCTTCCTGAGTCCTAACTGGTGTTTAGAAATAAGTGAACTGTTGTGTGGTAATGACTTCCGTTGCCCACTAAGCATTTAAATCATTTTCACCAAAACTCACTATTTAAATGTGAGGCTGTAGTTAAAATCTGAAATATCTTCTTTTTAATTCATCTTTTATCACAGGACTGAGACCTCGTTATTCAAAAAAGAAAGATTCAAATTACAATTCTGTAGCTTTGTAATAAAATGTGTGTGTGTGTTTGTGTGTGTGTGTGTGTGCGTGTGTGTGTGCTGTAGGTCAGAGATTCCAGTGTTCTCACTGCTCCAAACGTTTTGCAACAGAACGACTGCTGAGAGACCACATGAGGACCCACGGTGAGTCTTTGAAACTGTGATCTTTACTCCCTGTCCACCATTAATCTGCCTAGCAACCTCTTTATTGAATGTTAATAAGTTGTAAATAAAAGCAGCTCTGTTTCAGTAGTCTCAATGTGGGAAAAGTAATCAAGTTACTGGTTTGTTTTTCCTGTTGGGACAGTGAGCCACTACAAATGCCCGTTGTGTGACATGACCTGCCCATCGCCCTCAGCACTGCGCAGCCACATCAAGTTTCGCCATAGCAACGAGAAGCCCTACAGCTGTGACTATTGCGAATACAGGTATCTCTTCTTCTTTGTCTGCTCACACTCGGATCATTAAGGTGAAAGCTCCACCTGATGATGCCTGCCTCTTGTTTTTGTAGCTGTAAGAATCTGATCGACCTGCGTAAACACCTGGACACCCACAGCAGCGATCCAGCATTTCGCTGTGACGTTCCCGGGTGTGGCTTCACCTGTCGTTCGTCCTGCACCATGAAGATCCACAACCAAAAAGAGCACGAGGTGAACTTTGGCAGCCTTATGGGGTGAGACGTTCTCACCACCGGGGTTTGATGAGGAGAAAGTTTAAGACTTTAAAGCTCTCACAGATTCTTCTTATTTTAGATGATAATGTTTTATTTTCTCCCTGAAACCAGAAGAGTTTTACAGCTCGCTACAAGTGTCACGTGTGTGGCCAGTGTTTCACCAGAGGCAACAGTCTGACCGTCCATCTGCACAAGAAGCATCAATTCAAATGGCCTTCTGGACACCCCAGATTCAGGTTGGTCTCCTGCTTCAGCAGAAGTTCCTGTTGTGTATTTTGTATGTGATGTCTTCCATCAACCTGTCAGGTACAAAGAGCACGAGGATGGGTTCATGCGACTGCAGCTGATCCGCTACGAGAGTGTGGAGCTGACTGAGCAGCTGATGAGAGAAAAGCCGAGGAGGGGAGTGGAGGATGACGAGGACGACAATGATGACGAGAGTAACCACACTGAGGTTCAGGAGCTGGAGGAGGGGCCTGCAGCGGCTTCAGAGGTGCAGGCAGAGCTGAGAGGGGTGCTGCTGGAGGAGCAGAGGACTGAAGAGCCCACCATCAGCACTGAGGATGGGGTTCAGGTGGAGGGCATGCTGTATGTCCTGACGCAGGAAGGAGAGGACCATGTCATGCTTCAACTCCAGGAGACGCCTCAGCAGCACGGAATACTGCTGGACTGACTTCCTGCTCATCAAACACAGGAGAGAACCAATCAGCTGATCGGGTAACGAGGACTCAGGAGATCACTATATCCCTGAAGTGGATAAAAGACTCATTTTGTGTGTGCATCTGCTTTTGTTGATGTTTTCCAGTGTTTGGATTGTTTTCTATTAAATTCTTAAGACTCAGATAAATCTATCACAACCTGATAAATAAACATGATAATCTGAAAGAATCTGGTCAATTTGGATTTCCTCATCTGCTCAGAAAACTTAATCTTCAACAAACATTTGAACCTCATCCAGGTTTTTTTTTTGTTTGTTTGTTTGTTTGTTTTGTTAAGATTTGTTTACTTCCAAGAAATGGTTTCCTGGCTCATCAGTCATTTCTGAGGCTGCTGTTCCTGGATATCTGAGGAGTGATCAGAGCTGCTTCAATCAGTAGTTTTTACTCTCTACCCTTTGTTCCAGCGCCCTCTTCTGACTAAGTGCTGCACTGCAGCTGTTAAACTTTTTTTTTCTCTAACTGATTTAGATGACTTTTCTGTTTGGTTTTAGGTTGTTTAAAAAGTTTTACTCAACAATGGAAACATTATCTTCAGCTGTTTCTTTACTTAAAACAACTAAAATGATACAATTGGCAGAAAATGATCTGATTGTTTAGTAAACAAACATCCAGATTCATGTGCATCTAAAACAAGTTTTATTAAACTGGACAACCACATTTTTAACTATGACCTCTGACCTTTTAGTAGAGCTTCATCGAGACAAACTGGTATCAAAGCCTCAGGTTTCACCACAGCATTAGGTGTGTGTGTGTGTGTGTGTGTGTGTGTGTGTGTGTGTGTGTGTGTGTGTGTGTGTGTGTGTGTGTAAGATTAGTCTACACACACACACAGCTTAGCTTCAGCAGTACTTAAACTTACTTATTGCCCTGCCGAGAAGGCAGCTGCACCTGCACCAGACTGGTTATAATGAGCGGTCTGCTGTCGCTGACCAGCGCTCCGATGACTTCAGATTTGTGACGACATCAGAAGATCTTCACCATGCTGCTAAGTGTGTTTCTGATGTTGTTTTGGTCCTTTCAGAGAGGAAGATCTCAGCCATCTGAGTGGAACACAGAGCAGGAAGTTAGTGGTAAGATCTCCTGCTGTCTGATGTTATTTGTACTCATGTGCTGGAAAGTCGTGTATTTTATTAATAATAATTATAGTATCTTATTAACAAGTTTTCTATGAAAAACAGTTTAATTTCAATTATCACTCTGATGTTTGGTAAGTTATGATTCATGACGCATCAGATGCACCTGCAGTTGAGGCCGAATGGATCCTCCAGCCAGACTTGAAGGGCGACTCGTACTGGTCCGGGACTGCCCCTCTGTGTTTAGGAGGCTGTAAGGCTCTTCACCAGGAGGTGAAGAGGGATCGATGTGGAAACTCCAGCTGCTGCTGGCTCGGCTACAAGTCCCTCTGCAGAGGTGAGCGTGGACTAAAGTTCTGTTGGATCCATTCGTACTCTGAGAAGATCTTAATGTCGGGCTTCTGTTGGTGGATCAGTGAACTGTGGGAGACCTGATGTGGACTACAACGGCGTGGCATACGGTAATGACTGGTGGGTGGGCTCTGTGGTGAGGTACACGTGTCGCTCAGGCTTCAGGCTCATAGGAGACTCCATCAGATCATGTCAGACTAACGGGCTCTGGACCCCTAAACCCACCTGCCTCAGTGAGTGACCTCTGACACGGGGGTTGGGGGTGGGGGGAGGCTCACCACTTTCCGTGAACCTTCTAACAGATCTGCTCTTTAGGGATGTGTCGCCGGGGACAAGTTGAAATCAGTGAGGGGGAACTGAACGGGACGTGTGACTCCACATGTTCACTCAAGAGCTACTTCGGCCCGCCCAAACTGGGCTGCACCCAGATAGACAACTGTAAGAAGAAGGAGACAGGCTGGAAGAGGTTCTTTGCACAGTGTGTTCCTTGTATTTGTGACTGTGCTTTATCTTGTGGTGAGAACTCACTTTTCCTCAGCATAAAGACACATAGAAGCTCCTTTCTGTAAAAAAAAAAAAAACCTTGTTGTTTTATTTTACTTTTCAGCATCTGCTGGATAGAAGAGGATTCTGACATCACAGTGGCTTCAGATGACTGCTTCCCTTCGCTCCATGACACAAAGAGCGTGAGCTGCTAACACATATGTCTGTAAACACGTCTGTTTTTACGAGAAAATATGATAACGTGAAACCACTGAGATTATAATCCCAGCATCATTACTCCTCCTCTCCCTCCACCTGTCCTGGACCAAGGTAACACTTTAATCTTGTTAGAGCAGATCTGATCTGAGATCAGGGAGTTGGTGTGTTGATGTAGCCAACCAAATGGTACTGATGTAGGTCTGCATTCTTTTAAACTATTACTGAATCTGTATCTGATGTGTTTTGACCTGTTTTTGTTATATTCTGACTGTCTAAATGTGAAAAAGAAGCAGGTGTGAATGTGCACCTGATGATTTTGTGAAGAACCCTAAGACTACATTCAAAACAAATGTATGTTGCATATTTTTTGCACCGATTGTTTTTATTTTTCTGTGAATATTTGAATAATCTTCTGAGAAGGGGGGTTGCTACAGTTGCTGCACTTTTATGTTGTGAACAATTTAAAAGATGTCATAGCTGCCAAACACCACCAGATGTTGCTGCTGTTTTTATTCTCCCAGCTCATGATACAACCACCGCAGTAATCCACCTGCAAAGTGAAAACAGACCAGGTTTTCTTACACATCTGGTCCAGAGGAGCTACTCATCATTGATGGAGCTCTAAGTGCTGAGCCTGATGACGACGTGCGCTTCTTCTTTAGGCGTGTAAGAACTTAACAAGACAATCTGGGCTCTCCAGAAACATATTTCAACAACTATCCTGCTGTAGCTGGGTAGCCCTGCTTACTCTGCAGGTATTAGACAGTTTCAGATGAATGTCTCTCTGCACAGCGAGGAGGAGCTGTTAAGTGAAAGACTGAGCAATTCTCCTGCCTCATTACAGCTCATTAAGTCTTCCTCAGATAGGCCTTTGCTGAAGCTCAAGGGAGGATACTCACCCACATCCAGCTCTGTGGACTCTCCTGGGTTTTAAGACAGGATGTCCCAGTGCGGGTGCTCCATTCATGCTCTCTAGGAACAAGCCAAAGTCCAGATCCTCTTTCAATAACTGGCAACTCACAGAGAGAGAGTCAAGGCGTCTCTCTGGAGAGAGTCTGGAGTCTCTAAAAGCAGAAATGGGTCATCATTTTGAACATAAGAAGGGATGAAAAAAAAATCTCATGGGACTCCTAGTCCAGCTCAGTTTTCTCTGCCCCACCCTCCAGCAGGAGTAGGACTCAGGAGTCAGGTCCTTCTCCACAGTCAGTCTGACAGCAAGAGCTTCCAGACCTGAACGTACAGAATTATTTATTATATGATGCTCTAAACACTAAAAATGAACATATTCCCATAAACCAATGTTTGTAAGAGAGCTTCATAAGCAAGGAACAGAAGAAAGCCCTTGGAGAGCTGACTTCCATCATCTGTGACCTTCACCCTCAAATGTTTCTCCATGATGAGCCAAACCCATGTTCTTCCAACAGGAGCGCTACTGTGAGTCTGCAAAAACAGCACCTTCACGCTCAGGGTGAGATGAAAACCAACGCAGGAGCTAAGGGGGACTAACTGAAAAGGACCCGTTGGTGATCAGGTTACTTTTCACTTTCAAACATGGCTGATATCATTTATTGGTGCAAACCTCACTTTGGACATCAGAAAGGGTGAATACATTATTCTTCTGGACAGGATTGTCATCAGTGACTCAGTCGTCCATCCAGGTCTGATCAGCATCAGGTGGGTTTAGGGGTGGTCGTTGGGACACAGAGGAGAAAAAGGATATGGCTCATGGAAATGGCCTCTTACCTAAGTATATACAGCTTGCCCTAAAACAAGTACAATCAATTTAAGTTTTAATTGATGTACTGTAAAACAAGTGCACAGCTGTATATTATTATTGATTAATTAATATATTATACAAACCACCAAATAGTTCTCGAGCGCAGCCACAGCTGCAGCTCACCGCTCCCCACCGAGATGGGTCAAGTATCACATGTGTGTGATGACTAATGGGACTTTAAAGAGCAAGTCACCCCCAAATCAACCTTTTTTTTTTTTGCTGATAAACTATATAAATGTGTGTCTAATTGTGCTGCAGACACGTGTAGTCAATAATTTGGTACTTCAGTGCATCTTAGTTAAAATTTAAATATTCTGCCTAAAACTGGCAGTGTTCTGCCATTGTCAGGTAAAAACTCTGCACTGTATTTGAATTTAAATCTGCCACCGCTATTGGCTAAGAGGTATGCTATGATGTAAACTGGTACATTATGATGTCACCATACCGTTGTGAGCCTGTGTGTGTATTTGTTAGTGGCTCCGCCCTCTCGGTCTGCTAGGCAACAGCATTTTTTTTGCATTTTTCAAACATGAAGAGGGAGTGAAGTAAGTTTCTTGTAGGGGGTGACTTGCTCTTTAACTTTATTATATTCCAGTACTGATATTCCTAAAAGACTGGAGTCATGGGAGAAGGATGACATGCAGGCCTGTGTGGGTCCATATTGGGATCGTTATAAAGGTTCTGGATTGTTTTCAAAGCAGTCAGAATTGGTTATTTTGAGTAAATTTTGCATTTTTATTCACCAAGTGTCATTTATTGAAATTAAATGATTTTGTTCAGAGATTCACAAGCTGAGTCAGATCCTAAACCTTTTCCTGGAAAAACTGAGCATCTTTGAATTTTTTAATATAAAGTGACGCAAGTAAAACTTTTTGGACTCAAGTCGGCCTGCTCAGACACATTCTGGCCCTACAGTAAACACATCGGGCCACATAAACTGGACTCTAGTTCTGGTAGCTGCCGGGTCTCAGTAATTACATTTAGAGCTCACTCAGCCCTCCGAAGCTGATAGATGGGAAGTTAAAAGAGAAGAAATCATCGACCCCCCCCCCCCCCTGCTCTGCTGCATTGAACCAGTATAATGTGGGTGGGGTGTATCTGGATTGTCTGAAACACAACAAATCCAGTCAGGAACTCCCAGCTGATGTTCCCCAGGAAGGGTTAAAACAAATGAGTAAGGTTTGCCCCAACACCAGTAGTGGCTCAAATTGTCTAAATGTATATGTTCCCATAACACATTCTGCAAGGAAATTAAAAACATAAATTGAAAAGCTGACGCCTGAATATGACATTCGTGGTTGCTATCTGTGACCAACTGCAGCCTTTGACTAAAACCAGGGATGGGTGGTTCTCCAAGTCCACTTGAAAGCCCTTTTTAAATGAGTCTGATTACAGAGCAGGTGCGACTAAAAATGGTTTTGATTTTCTCTCAGGGGTGATGTAAGTCATAGGGCCAGCTTGAACGCGAGTAACCCCGGCTGTTTTACCGAAAATAACCCGGGCACTGCAGCATCAGCAGCAGGCAGCTGCGCAGGTGCGGCTTTTAAAGGGACAGAGGGACCCTCAGTTTAACCTAACATGATAGCTAGCTCAGATTTATGAAGCAAATTAGAATAATGGCCGCAAAGTTCTCAGTTAGTTGCTTTATTTCTATAGTTCTTAATAACAAATAATAATGGCTATTTTTGGCAGTCAGTCTGATCAGGATCAATTTAATAGCGAAGAAATTCTGATTTTAGAGTGAAAATAAAGCTCTAAATCACAACGAACCCCTTTAGACTTCTCTTACAGACACGGATCCGTGTTTGGGGGTAATTTAAATGGTTCATAGGTGATGTTTTGTCTTTAGAACCCCAAACAGAACAGTATTTCTCTCCTGTAGCATCCCAGCAACGCCCTGCATCCCAGAGCAGCGCGCGCGCCACACTGGCGCACTCGCCGGTGGAGGAGGATAACGGAGACAGGCTGCTCTACCAGGCTGCAGCTGATGCTGCTGGGGCGTCTGCAGCACCCTCATCTGATCTCGGTGTGACTCTGGATATGACGGGATAAGGACTGCTGAGGATGCGTGTGCGTCTCGCGCTCGGAGCGGTCGGAACGGATGTCTCTGAAGGGAGTGCTCTCGCCGAGGGAAAGCATGACCATCATCCTGCTCCTCTGACGAATCTCTCCGATGCAGACATAGTCTGAGAGGTCGGCCGGACATGATTGTGATCTCAGGGGTTGCTGTGCTGGATGAGGGATGATGAGCGCCGCACCCCGAGAGAAATTCATACGGAGACTTTAATAACCCCGATCCGAACCGTGGCGCACCATCAGCTCCTGGCTTGTTTGGGCTTATTTTTCCTGCCTGGGACCGGATGGGAGACCCAATGCTGAGGGATTGGACTGTTCTGTCTGAAGGCATCACTGAGCGCTGCTGCTCTGCTCAACTGGACGTTTCAACACATCGAGAAGTATGTGAAATGTTCGCCTGCTTGTGCACGTTTAATCTAAACTGCTGCAAAGATGTGGCCCCGATGCAGATCCGAATGTGACTCATGAATGACATAATTACCACTTCCTCTCTGAGCGCTACTTTTGTTCTCTTTATTGCCCCCAGTTTGCAGGTAACAGGTGCTTGTTGAGGAGCATCCTCCTGCAGGCGCAGGATCACCATCCCACTGCAATGCTTTACACACACACACACACACACACACACACACACACACACACACACACACACACACACACACACACACACACACACACACACACACACACACACACACATTTAATAACCACCTTTCATCCACTTCCCCTGGCTGTGAGTGCTATAAAATGCTCTCTCTCTCTCTCTCTCTCTCTCTCTCTCTCTCTCTCTCTCTCTCTCTCTCTCTCTCTCTCTCTCTCTCTCTCTCTCTCTCTCTCTCACACACACACACACACACACACACAGCAAGGCCATTAAAGTATGTCAGTATTTTTCATGGATTATAAGCGGACTGATAATGGAGATTCACTAATGGTAGGATGATCAATAAAAGCCACGGTCAGTTTTCATCACTGGTTCCCTTCATATTATAACACATGCAGACAGCAATGAGTCACAGACAGCTGGAAGATGCTACAAGAACACAATGTCTGTTTACCAAGCAGATATTTTAAGTTAGGCTGTTTTTAATTACTTTACATAAGTTTGCTTTCACAAAGTTCTCTGATGAGTGGTATCAAAAATATGCCAAGACAACTTTTCTTCTAATTACTCCCAAAACATTGAGATATGTTTTAGTTAATGTAAAATAAATTATTTCGTCCAAATCTTAAAAAAAGGGCCGAAAAGTGAATGTCATAGAAATTAAACAATGCTTAAATGATGCTTTAGAGTAACAAAATAGCAGTTTTCAAGCTTATTTATTGTTTTGTGATTAGTTCAGTGTTACATTGTTTTTATCTGTTGTCTTTGTGCTACCACACCAATGTCTTTAAAGCTTTACTTTGCTAATTTTTCATATTTTTTAAATTATTTTCTTCCGGGGTTAATTAAATGTCACTCAGACCCTATCGCCCTCTGTGGTGAGAACACTCCACTTGCAACTTCAGAGTGCAGGTGCTAGATCGAAATGAGTTTCTTTTCCATCCAGCTTTGAATTGGAACCATCCACTTGTAAGAAATGAGTGCCTTTACCCTAACCATAACTAAATCAAACATAAAAAAAAAACATAAAAAGTTTTGGGGATAGGATGGTAATGGTCAGGGTCAGGGTTACGTTTTGTGAGTGGATGGTTCCAACTCACAGCTGGGTGGGAAAGAAACAGATCTCGACGGGGAAACTCATTTCGACATAACACCTGCACACTGAAGTTGCAAGTGGAGCCTTCTGACCACATAGGGGGCAATAGGGTCAGAGTGGAATTTCATTAACCCTGCAAGAAAATAATTTAGAAATATATAAAAGTTGCAAAGCTGGGTGGAAAACAAACAGATCTTGACGAGGGAACTCCTATCGTCATAGCAGCAGTTTGTCGACATAGCAGCAGTTTGTCGACATAGCAGCAGTTTGTCAGACTAGAAAAAAAGTGGAGCTGACATATCTGGCACTGCAGTCTGCTTCTAGCACGTTTCCTGCATGTTTTTGATCAGGAACACAGCTGATTTGTTTGATTTAGTTATGAATCGCTCATTTAGACACTAATGAAGGCTGAGGAGACATATCAGGTGTTAGACTAAGGTGTTAAAAAGACAAACAGTGAAGAGATATGTTTCACTTTTGGTTTTACTAAAGGGACACTAGGGGGTGCTAAAATCAAGCCAAAATGTCCTAGTCTCATTGTAAACGTTTCATTAGACTCAAGGTCCAAAGTGTTTCTGACTCAGTTAAGGTTTTGAGATTTCATATTTTGTCAAAAGTGAAATGATTAAGTTGCCTTGGTCTTGGAGAGTTCTGACCTGTTTTAGATCCTCCTGACCTAGATCTCCTTCAAGTTGCTCGAGTCACAGAAAAACAAACTCACTAACTTTAACTGCCAGGTTAAACCAGCTGCTCTGAAGCAGTAAAACCGCCACGTTGACCCAAATCCTAAAAGAATACCTGCTCCTGCATTTTGTTTTCATCCAACTGAAACCATCAAACCAGCATTTCCACAGTTGTCAGATTCACACAAACCCCATCAGGTGAATGCCGAGGTAAAGCTTTAACTTTGGAGCTTGTTTTTCTGTGAAATATTATTGTTCTTCTTCTTTGTGGTTTATTTCTTCATATTAAGAAAAGCAAGAAGTAAATCATTGTTAAAATGACAATTTTAAAAGAGGAACAGACTATCTTTTGAAAACTGGTATGAATAACACACATATGATAACATTATTTCACTTTAATTGACTGAAAATGAAAAATTCTGTAACAAAACTGTTGATATAAACAAAAATCAAATAGCCCTGAGTTCTGATATCAGTCAAAAATTGAATTGTACTGAATTGAACTGGTAGGGAATCTCATGGATCACCATGAAGCACTTCATTTCTTACCCTTTAAGACAGGCCTCCGTGTCTGGTGGAGAAACCACATGACTCAGCAGATCCGGACTGGAAGTGTGCTGCAGGACTGAAACCAGATCCAGACTCCTCACACTAACAGTCTCATTTGCCTTGAGCAGCCTGGCGGTAAACTCCTTCAAACCACTGATTTTTATTCACCAGAGCAAGATAAATTCAAAATAAGATAAACTAAATGTTGAAATTATTTGTTAACTAGATGCGTTTAAGTTGAGTTTTATTCTAGTTAATTCAGATTTTTGATGGATAAGCCATAAATCTTATTCCTGCCTCTATTTATTGTTCTTGACATAAAAAGTTTAGCATCTCACATTTTTACTATAAAATGTAAAAAAAAAAATAAATAAATAAAAAATTATGCAACCATTTTAAAACAAGATGTTTGTGCTTGATTTTAAGATGTTGCTGAGTTTATTTTGTCTGGTGGGCATTAAATGATACTTTCAATGTTTGTCTACCCTCACAGCCTTTCAGCATGGCCGAGAAAACCCTGGAGCAGGGCTCGGTCAGCATCCCCATGGAGGAGACCAAACTGCCTGGAGGAGCCCCCCAGGAGGCGCCACTACTCACTCACCTGAAGAAGGTGGAGAACCACATCACGGAGGCTCAGCGCTTCTCCCATCTCCCACGCCGCTCTGCTGTGGACCTGGAGTTCAAAGAGCTGTCGTACACCATCAGGGAGGGTCCCTGGTGGAGGAGGCGAGGTAGCGCACCCTCTGTTCACATAGTAACCATGACGGATGAGCACCAAACACCATCGGTGACGATCAATATCTGCAGTGCAGAAATTTCAATGCACAGAGACGCCTTTGTGACATTTAAGAAAATACATTTTCCTTCCCAGCTCTGTTCTTATTGCTTTGCTTCATTGTCACACACACACACACACACACACACACACACACACACACACACACACACACACACACACACACACACACACACACACACACACACACACACACACACACACACACACACACACACACACACACACACACACACACACACACGCACACACACACACACACACTCAGTCTTTCACCATGTAGGAGCAGCCGGTCTGCAGCCAGGCTTTGCTGCACTCAGCAGAGTTTAGACATAGTAAATAATTTACACTCGCTGGTTGGCACACTGCTTGAATCTGTCTATGTGTGACAGTGGCTGTGAGTGGATGGGCCCACGGTTGATGTATGACTTTTTTCACTTTTATCAATCACGAACCTCCTGTTGTTGGTCGTGTCCACTTGTCAAACATCCCTTCTTCCTTACGTCCATCTGTTTGGAAGATGTTGTAGAGGCCCTTTGTTTGTAATCCCCACATCGAATCAAAGGAAAGTCGCCACATGTTGAACTGCAGGTTGTTATTTTTGGTCTTGTGTAGTACTGATGCGCTCTACGAGATGCTGGTAGAGGAGTCCTGGGTGTCTAGTGGGAGGTTATGACCAGAGGAAGAAACAAGCTGAGATGGATTCATCTGTTTTTGTTGTTTTGATTTCTGTGTTTCATGCTCCTGGGGGGCTGGACCTTTTCCCTCAGACTGATGATCTGTGAACAGACCTGTGGAGAGGCTTCCATAGCCTCCCTTTTCTTTGATTAAAAATGAGATAGGAGAAAACCACAGTGGGAGATAAAGAACATAGAGGTTGTGTAATTGTGTGACTGAACAGGGTGGTCGGCGTGTGTCTATTCCCGCATCACTTCACCTCAAACACCATAAACTTATGTTGATTTTCAGATTTCACAGAATTCATGCCCTTAAACCTTTAGTCAGAAGTGTGTTTAGGTGTAATTTTCTGCATCAATGATTATTTTGCATTAATTTTAAATTATATGAACGTCAAGGCAACAGTAAAGGGTCAGGCCCCTTTGAAACTTTACATCTTATTTGTGCAATGAAAAAAATATATATTTATGAAATTATTTCCTGTTGAATAAAGAACATTTTATAGAGTATTGTGATGTTATAATGTAAAAATATGAAAGTGAATCTGAGAAAAGAGAGGACTGAAAGTAAAGGCTTCTGCTTCAGCACCACAGACAGCTCCATAGACTAGGGACAAGGATTCATGTTTTAATTCCACCAATATTGTTTATTAACATAATAAAGGTCTGACAGAGAAAATGGTGCCCCTGAACTCACTCTGCTACCAAGAACAGAAGACACACACACACACACACACACACACACACACACACACACACACACACACACACACACACACACACACACACACACACACACACACACACACACACACACACACACACACACACACACACACACACACACACACACATCTTCTGTTCTTGGTAGCAGAGTGAGTTCAGGGGCACCATTTTCTCTGTCAGACCTTTATTATGTTTAATACACAATATTAGTGAAATTAAAACACGAATCCTTGTCCCTAGTCCATGGAGCTGTCTGTGGTGCTGAAACAGAAGCCTTTACTTTCAGTCCTCTCTTTTCTCAGTTTCACTTTATATATATATGATCCTAATTGATCAGAGCTGTAAAGTTAATGCTGCTGTGTCCTCTTAACCATCTGGTATCAGTTCTGCTTTGGGAAACACATCATTTCTTTTCACCCCATTATTTGTGATCATACCACTGGCAGGGAGGGGGGAATGGGTAAATGACAGCATGAACAATGAGCTCATGATGTCATTTGTATTTTAATGTGCCTCTGAATGTCTGAAACACCATCTATGTGACTGAAAATGTCAGTGATGAGTAGGAGGAGATTACTGAGAGAAGAATATCATGAATGTGGTGAATTTAGAGCAATTTATTTAACTGTTGGAGAGGATTCAAGAAGACGGAGTCTCATGTGAGCGTGTTTTTATTATTGTGGGCTCTTCCTGGAGAGGACGGGCATTTGGTGCTGCTAGGGCAACACTACTGTGACCTGCTTTCTTGTTCAGAGTGTTCTCTTCCTGAGGGATGTAACTCTGGGAGGAGGGGAGAAATTCTGGCCAAGCGAGAGAGAGAGAGAGAGAGAGAGAGAGAGAGAGAGAGAGAGAGAGAGAGAGAGAGAGAGAGAGAGAGAGAGAGAGAGAGAGAGAGAGAGAGAGAGAGAGAGAGCTCTTGGTGATTTAGTGAGACAAAAATCACAGCTTGTGTTTACATCACCCTGTGCTTCCTTACTTTCTACTTAAAATGCATCATCAAACACAAGTAAATCCCACAACTCTGTGATGATGATCAATCATGTTTTTTTATTGTCATAAATATATTTTTATAAATCTGCACATAAAACTCACAGTCTGTATATCTTGTTTGTTGAACAGGAGGGAAACAGAAGTCACATCAAATACATGGTTAGTTTTCCAAATCAAGACTGTTTGCTGATAATTTTTTGATGTGAGGATGAAATAACCACAGGAAAATTTAAATTAGCAGACTTTTCATGCTTAGTTTTTCTTTGTTCAATCTTTATTTGCGAGTCTATGTACTAATTTGGATAAATTGTTATCTCTCTGTTTGGATTTCACTGAACCATCAAACATGTTTACGGATTTTTATTTGTCGTTTACGTTCTCCATGAAGAACTTTTGAAGCTTCAGTCAAATTTAGTAATGCCAGTTTTCAAAATGGCTGATAAATTCCTGGAGTGGAAAAATAAATAAAATGCCTAGGTTTTTATTTTATATAAACAAAAAATGTCCAATAACAACGTTGCAATAATCTAAGAAAAGGTGAGTCACTAAGTTAAAAAATGTCTTCATTTTCTGTTCTGCTTTTCATACTCATTTGCTGTCAGATTTTCTAATGTTCTAATATCAAAAGGCACAAAATTCAGCTGGTTGTGGAAATAAACAGATTGAATCTCTCTGTTGCGGTGTGTTGTTCAGCTTCTAAGTGTTAGATTTATTTGGGAGATTTTGTAAATAGAGAATTTGTTTGATATTCTTGATAACTGTCATGCTTTTTGTAATTTACTTTAAAGTATTTGAACTTCAAAGGAGAAATTTGGAGTTTTCCCTCATATGGCACCGCCTAGAGGCAGAAACATGTATTGCACCGTAAGCCCCTCCCCACTTGACAGCCGGAAGCCACAGCTCTCGTTTGTGGTCATGCTCCTCTAGTCGGTCAACAGAGCTAAAACACATAGTTTTACAGTTACTATTCTCGCATTATGCTGTTTATTCGCACATACAGGTGTGGCCAAAAGTGTTGATACCCTTCAGTCAATGAAAAAAAAAACCACAATGGTCATAGAAAGAACTAGAATCAAAAACAAAAATAAATGAAAATTCTATGAAAAAAACTATGAAGGTCAGATATTGCTTTTCAACCATGCTTCAATGGAATTAAACAAATAAAATCATGGATCAGGCCTTTTGAGGCAATCACTGCATCTCCTATAACTGTTAATGAGACTTCTGCATCTCTCAGCAGGTATTTTGGCCCACACCTCACGATCAAACTGCTCCAGGTGTCTCAGGTTTGAAGGGCACCTATCAGCTCTTTCCAAATATGCTGAATAGGCTTGAGGTCAGGGCTCATAGAAGGCTACATTAGAATAGTCCAATGTTTTCCTCTTAACCATTCTTCGGTGTTTGTAGCTTTGTTTTGGGTCATTGTCCTGATGCAAGACCCATGACCTGCAACTGAGACCAAGCTTTCTGACCGTCACCAGCACATGTCCCTCTAGAATCCCTTGAGAGTCTTGAGATTTCATTGTACCCTGCACAGATTCAAGCCACCCTGTGCCAGATGCAGCAGAGCAGACCCAGAACATAACAGAGCCTCCTCCATGTTTCACAGTAGGGACAGTGTTCTGGTCTTGATATGCTTCCGTCGGTAGAGCTGATGGGCCTCGGCAAAAAGTTTTACTCCAGTCTCATCTGTCCGTAGGACATTCTTCCAGAAGCTTTGTCACTTGTCAAAGTGTAGGTTGTCATATTCCAGTCTGGCTTGTATGATTTGTTTTCAACAATGGTGTCCTCCTTGGTCGTCTCTGCTTTTGCTAAAACAGTGACAGATGGTGCAATCTGACACTGATGTTCCTTGAGCTTGAAGTTAAATTTGGATCTCTTTCGAAGTTTTTCTGGGCTCTTTTGTTATCAATCAGATTATCCGTCTCTTTGATTTGTCATCAAATCCCTGCGGCCACATCCAGGGAGGTTGGCTACAGCCCCATGGATCTTCTGAATTATATGTGCAACAGTAGTCACAGGAACATCTAGCTGCTTGGAGGTGGTCTTCTAACCTTTACCTTTAACATGCTTGAAGCATGGTTGGAAAGCAATGTTCTGACTTTCTTTGGTTAAATTTCATAGAAATGTTTATTTGTTATCACTTTTGTCAGATTCAAATTATCTCTGTGACCCTTGTGTTTTTTTTTATTAATTTATTTTTTTGACCAAAGGGTAGCAACAATTTTGCCCATGTCAGTAAAAAGGTCACCAACTCTGCATCTGTCTAGACACATCCACACACACTCCGTGACTGACATCTGTACGGAAGCGGATGTCTAAGGCCGAGCGATGCTCAGTTCAAAGTGTGTGGGTGTCTACGAGACAGGGGGCGGGCCTAGCAAACAAACTGATGTGACAGGGTAGAACCATCACTTTTAGAGATTTCTAAAAGTTCATACATAATTCCTGAGGAAGGGAAAATCCATGATGGCTGCTTTAACTCAGGTCTTTGAGATCAGCTGTGTGATTTTGGTTTGGACTTTGATTCCAGAATCACGGTTTTTGCTTTATTTGCCAGACGAGCGATGATCAGTCCAAACATAACCCACAAAAGAGCTAATTGAGTTGCTCACAGTGGTAATAACATATCTATAAACATGTGGCAGCACAAAACCTCTCAGGTATTCTTTCTTTGAGGCATCACTTTGGCCTCTGATTTCATGGCAGAACATCATCACACTTCATGATAAATCATCCAACAATTACTTTGATCTGACTCAGGAGCTCCAGCTGGAGTGGCTGAGTAAATCTTGTCAGATGTGGTTAGGGCTGTGCATCAGCACGGTGTCAGGACTGGACTCTGAGATGAGCTACATCCTGCCTGACTCTGATTGGCCAGAAGGATGTGCTCGCTGACTCTCACAGATAAGATGTCTGTTTTTGTGCGACTCACAGGGTGAGATCATCAGTATGCACCACATGGCGGAGTGGGGCAGCTTCACTTACAGCGGGCAGATCGTTTGTCTGAGAAGAGACTTCTTAATGTAATAACTGTGCTATGGGGGTGGGGGGTGGGGGTGGGGGTGCTGCTATCCAGACCCTCTAATCACTCTGCTGACCATGGAGGAGCCTCCGTGTAGACACCAGAGATGTTTGTGACACATGGATGATAAGCTTCTATTTCTAGAAGCTTTCCGAATCTGTGTCAGCTCTAAATCTGGTCTTTCTTCTGCTGCTGCACGTTAATGATCACAATCACGATGCAAACTCATCACCAAACAGCAGCAACCCGCCACAGCAGCTCAGCAAGAACAGAAACGAACACGGTATTTTCCAACGTAGCCTGAAAACCTAACTAACGAACTCTTGAACAGTCAATGAAACATATTTTGCTGCTCCAAAAGCTGAATCTCTCCATGCTGGACATAAAACGCTGCTCTTCGTGTGATTCCTTATGTGTCAGGACGAAAAAGTGTCACACGGCGCTTTTACTGATAAGGAAAATAACGGACGGGTCAAAATTCAATACCCAATAAGTAAGGAACATGAAAACATCTCCGCTAATATTCTGTTTAGGATCACACTTATAATACAGATAATTTAAAATAATGATAGTAACAAATAAAAAAAATGTTACTTTGTTTCTTCACCAGCTGATCTGTTGTTCTTTTTATTTTTTTGTGTGAGTAAAATAAACATGCAAAAACCAATTTAAATGCAACAAAGCATTCATCTAATTTTAAATGAAGCAGAATGTTGATGGATGCTTTTGAATTATGCAAACTGATCTATAATCCATTTAGGGTTTTTTGTGTGTTTCTGTGAAACGTTTCACTGTTGTTTATTTGTGTTAGACTAACTCTCCCTGTCATGAAAAATGTGAATGCTGACACCATTGCTAAAGGCATTTAATAGAAAATGTAAGTTAAATCTTTCTATAAAAGATCCATCTTACAAATAGTGTTTCATAGTTAAGAACAATATATATATATATATATATATATATATATATATATATATATATATAAACATATTTTTCTACAAATTAGGACTTATTTTGAAACATTTTTCACTGAATTATGTTGAAATTAATATTTCATGAAATCCTAAAGACCATTGAAGTTGTGACTAAATGTTTTACAGTACTTAAAATAAGTCTGAATGACTTCCTTGTCTCTCCACAAAATCTAGGATTTTTGGGATGTTTTCCATTCTTTGCAAATCATTTTTCATTATATAGAGTTTTATTCTAAACCTCCTGCAGTTGGTGCTTGTAATGTCAGTAGAGATGTTGTTTTTATCCTGTCTGTAAGCTTCCATGCACGGATAAATGACAGAAGTTTCAATCTCTCAGGCTACAAAGCTCTCCTAAAGTGTCTGTCGGGACGATTTTGCAGCAGAGAGCTGATCGGCATCATGGGTCCTTCTGGAGCAGGGAAATCCACTTTGATGAATATTTTGGCAGGATACAGGTGAGACTTCTATCTCCGTTGCACAAATCGCTTATAGCGTTATAGAAGATTAGCTGGAAAGGAATTTTACTGAGTTATGTAAAATTAAAATGAACAGACATGAGCTTTTTCAAATTTGAAACAGGGAAACTGGAATGAAGGGCACGATCCTGGTGAACGGCCGGCCGAGAGATCTCAGGACCTTCAGAAAGATGTCATGCTACATCATGCAGGATGACATGCTACTGCCACACCTCACAGCAAGGGAGGCCATGATGGTGAGGGCATAAAAGAAACTTTAAACATCTCCTAATCTTTAGCAGAGAACAGGCGTATCGCTGTGAGACGAGTTTTGTCTGTTTTTCAGGTTTCTGCCAATCTGAAATTAAACGAGTCCATGCAGGTCAAAAAGGAACTTGTGAGTCTGAATGTTTATTTTATTTATATAATTAATATCACAAATATACCATACCATACCATACCAAGATTATTTGCATAGCACATATAAACACGGCATGAGAGCCGACCAAAGTGCTGAATAATATCTGTGTTTGCACAGGGCCATTCAAGGTTTAACTGTGGGTTGATAAGATGTTTGGAGACACAAAGTCTCAATTTGATCAGAAATTCCACATTCCTCTAACTAAAGTCAAAAAGTAAAATAAAAACCAAACTTTTTTACCGTTATGTGTTCTAGTTGGTAGAAAGCAGGCAGACAGTAACTTTATCCATATGGACTTTTTTACAGCAGGAGGGACAAGCATACACCCAGCATTTATTTTGCAACCATCAGCAGAACTTCCTCTGAACTCTACACTACACCTCTATAAATATTAGCAGGTGCTCTGCTGCCACCTAGTGTTAAGTTCAGTACACAACAATGTTCCATGTCTATTTACCAGAGGTAGAAAGTAATGAATGACATTTACTCACATTGCTTTGATTGAGTAGCTTTATGTGTATTTATACTTTGAAGTTGTTTTTAAAGTCTGTACTTTTACTTGAGTATATGTTTTTTTAATGTACTTCGCTACATTTTCAGTGATATTCATTACGGAGTAAATAAAATGTAGGCTTAATAAATAAAATTATTGTGCTTTGCATAATCGAAACGGAAAGAGAGACACCTGCATGAGCGCTGCGTGTCACCCATGGGGGGTGTGGGTGTACACTTTTTATAATGAGGACGTCGAAACAACCACACTTTTCCCGCAGTTTTTCTAAAAAAACACCAGTCCAGTCACTGTGATGCACTCATTATTTACCCCTCTCTCCCTCCCTCTCCTGTTGGTTGAAACCTGCACATTCGCACACTGGTGTTACGTTGGTATTCTGCTTGGTTTGGTAACTGGACTCAGTTCTGTCTTTGAAATGTGTTTCCTGGGCGCCAAAAGGCGTATTCTGACAGGATGGACGTTACGGGATGCTTAAGGATTCCATTTGGATGATTGTGATGATTATTTAGGAGGATTGGAATGAACAAACTGATTTCAGTGGTGAACGGTTAAATAAGTGAGTGAACCCACTACCAAGGATGAACTCTGCTAACTTTAAAAATCACCAGCTCTAAATAAGCATGCAGTTCCGAGAGGAACACTAGGATGGACATGGATAAAGGAATTGTAATGTAGAGGTAAAGTTGGGCAGGGCTAACGTTAGCATACGTTCCATTTAATATGTTTGAATTTCATTTGGCTTGTTAAATTATGTGACAGGTTAGAGCTCAGTCTCATGTTAAAAGTTTGTTATGAAAACACTGAGATACCTCACATGCTGATGGCATCAGAAAAAATAAACGTTTTTGTCAAAATAATTAAAATTTCCTGGAAAAACTTAATCTAATTAATGTGCATGTCCTGTTCTCACTGATTGGATCAAAATCCCTCCATCAAACTGTGTGTGTGTGTGTGTGTGTGTGTGTGTGTGTGTGTGTGTGTGTGTGTGTGTGTGTGTGTGTGTGTGTGTGTGTAGCTCACAACACACTCGCGCGTGTGCACATGCAAGTCTGTTGTGAGCTAGCATTGTGATTTTGCATTACTTAGATGTAGCCATCCTTATGTTGACAAAAAAGTAACTAAGTAACTTTTACTTTGAGTCATTTTATTTACGATACTTTTTACTTTTATTTGAGTAAAAATTTAGGCAAGTACTTTTACTTGTACTTGAGTGAAAAAAATCATCAAAGTATTTGTACTTGTACTTAGGTAGGAAATTTTAGTACTCTTTCCACCTCTGCCATTTACACTCAATAACACATATACTAATATTCACACATCCCAATAAATGCTGCAATAGTCATGTTTACAATGAGGCCAAAGTATTCAAACAGACCTTATGGTTACAGAAATATACTCATTAAAGTGTGGGTAATTTCAACTGTGCCTCATTGACATTATTTTTTATTTAAAAAGTGTGATTAAAATGTGATTAATCAAGAATAATCAATTACAAAGCCCCTGATAAATTAAATAAATTTTTTAAATTAAGTCCCAACTCTTGTAAAACACAATAAAACCCAGTTACAATAGTTCAATCTGGTCACAAGAAAGACGTGTATAACAGACTCCAAGGTAACTGAAGACACACTTTAAATATTATACATCTGTTTCTTCTTTTTTGTCCAAGGTGGATGAGATCCTGACAGCCTTGGGCCTACAGGAATGTGCACAGACCCGCACCAATTCTCTCTCGGGGGGTCAGTGTAAAAGGCTGGCCATTGCTCTGGAGCTGGTCAATAACCCTCCAGTCATGTTCTTTGATGAGCCCACCAGGTAGCACCTGCCAATCTTACCTGAGATGTTTAAACCAAACAAATCCTTCCTGATGCATTTTTCATGAAACGTTCTCCTCTGTAGCGGTCTGGACAGCGCGTCGTGCTTCCAGGTCGTTTCCCTCATGAAGTCCCTGGCTCAGGGAGGACGGACAATCATCTGCACCATTCATCAGCCCAGTGCCAAGCTCTTTGAGATGTTTGATAAGGTAAGCTGAGTGCTTTTCCCGCCATAGACGTCTAACTTCCATTAGCTGCTGCTCAGACCAGGACACCACGAATTGGCATGATTCATCTTTACACAGCAGGAGCAGCGCAGCAGTCGATGACGCGTCCTGCTGTCTTGTTGCCTATTGATCTCTTTTTCAGGGAGGCACTGTGCTGGAAAATATGTTGACTGTGTTCTTTTGTTGTTTTTCCACCAGCTGTACATCCTCAGTCAGGGTCAGTGCATCTACAAGGGAACCGTTCCTTATCTCATCCCTTATCTGAAGAACTTAGGCCTTCATTGTCCAACATACCACAATCCTGCTGATTTCAGTGAGTCCCGCATGTCCTTAAGGACAAGTCTGCATGTTTGTAAAGGTCAACCTCATAGAAACATTTTTAAATTGTTTCTCATTATGATCAGTCACTCTGCATTTTCCATGCAGGCTGAACATGAAAATAGTCTCCTACACCTACCTCCTGCACTAGCTTCTGATAGAAAATAGACGGTGAAACTCTAGAACAGTGGTACTCAATAGGCGGCCCACGGGCCGGACTCGTCTCTGACACTGGCTCTGTTTGCTCTGCAACATCCACGTTTTATCTCCACAAATAACACAAGCCAGGAGGAGTTTTGCTGTGTGGTGGAGTTGCTAATGATAAATGATAAATGACCTGCACTTGTATAGCGCTTCTCAGAGTAAGGACATCAAAGTGCTTTACGCTACAGTGTATCATTCATCCATTCACACACACCTGCCCTGGGGCGCACTAACATAGGCGAGGCTGCCGAGCACAGGCGCTACCAGTCCCTCCGACCACCACCAGCAGGCAAGGTGGGTTAAGTATCTTGCCCAAGGACACAACAGCAGGATTCTCTGTCCAGAGCCGGGATTGAACCTGCAACCTTCCAATTACTGGACAACCCGCTCAACCCGTTGCGCTACTGCTGCCCCAAATACTAATGGTTAGCTTCTGCTAGCCGAGACGTTCTTTGCTGTTTCCTGGACGCTAAACCAACAACAGCCTTCCCCGTCATGAGTCAAGATGGGTGAGTCCGTGAATGTTAAGTGACAGTGTGACGTAGATCTGTCAGGATTTTCTCATCCTAGAGTTTCACTGTCTGTTTTCTATCGGGAGCTAAAGCAGGAGTTAGGCGTAGGAGACTATTTTCATAATCAGCCTGCATAAAAAACTCAGTGACCCATTCTAATAAAAAATAAGATAAAAAAAAGTTGTTGTTGTTTTTTTTTTCAGTGTTCCATACATTTAAAAATAAAAATAAAGTTGACCTTTAAGGTATATTTTTTTCTTGGTAACATCTCATCCTGCTTTCCAGTTATTGAGGTGGCATCTGGAGAATACGGAGACCTGAACCCGGTTCTGTTTGAGGCGGTCCAGGGTGGACTGTGCTCAGAAGAGGGCAAGAAGAACTCCAGAGACAAAAGTGACTCTTCTTGTCCTTCTCAGTGCTACACTGTAAGTGACGACCACCATTTGACTCCACAGATGCATGGTTAGATTTAAATTAGACATTATAAGAGCAAGACGCACAAGCCAAGCTATTGAAAAATGCTAAATTGAGTTCTGCTGAACTGTAGATCTAGTCCTATGACCATCTGTCACACACATTTTTATGCAGCTGTTAAATGGGTTATCCATTTCTTATGTAAATGATGTTGTCATTTTAGTTCAATCTTAATATTACGATATTATGCCCAACTTTCCTTGACATCGCAAGATTTTAGCTCAACATCAACAAAATTGAGTTCCTGGCTGTTTAATATGTTTGCTAACGTTGGCTAGCTATGGTGGCCATGTTGAATTATTTTGAATCCAAGGGTTTTCACATCATGATCATCTTGTGCTTGCACACAGAGGCAAAAACATCATGGCTCACCGTTCACCTTTTAGCATTGGGAGATAGATCTAACACCGGTCCAGTTATTGTGTCATTTTTGCTTTCCATAAACATTTATCAGACTAAGAATAAAAAACTCTTTGATGAAGTTCTTGATCTTTTTGTAGATTTTTCAGTCATAACTTTACTCCCCTGCTCATTTATACCTAATGCAGCGCCTGTGTCACCAGTGTAAGATCCTTTATTCACACACTTCAGTCACATTTAAGATGACGAGGCTAAATATTTTTAAATCTGTGCTTGAAATATAAGATCCCGGCCGATTTGGAGATGACTTTGCAATGCTGCAGCACATATTAGCTTCCTTTTCTTTAAACATCAGGAACTAATAGGTTACATAAGCCCTCGGTTCTGGGTCAAAAACAAGGGCAAGCAGTTCATTTATTTTTTTTTTTGTGCATGCGTCTATTACTGCTTACTGCAACTAAAGATTTAGCATATTGCACTACAAAGGGAAACACTGTACCTTCTACTTAACTCATTGTTTTTCCACAGGACACGGGAACCCTTGAGAAGCATAGCTTTGCCACGAGCACATTCACACAGTTCTGCATCCTCTTCAAAAGAACCTTCATCACGATATGCAGGGACACGGTAAACATCCCCTTCTTCACTGCTTTGATCAGTTTTTCCCTATTTTTAGGCAATAACAGGCTGTGATGATTATTTTCCAGGTGCTGACCCATCTCAGGGTTATGTCCCACCTGTGTATTGGAGTCCTTATCGGACTACTTTATCTCAAAATTGGAAATGATGCAAGCAAGGTCTTCAACAACACTGGTTTCCTTTTCTTCTCCATGCTGTTCCTCATGTTTGCTGCGCTGATGCCAACAGTCCTGACCTGTAAGAGCCTCATGAGATGCTGGAAACACATTTGTTTTTCTGACTCAGGTACAGAATTATTTTAACTACACTTCCGTTCCACAGTTCCTCTGGAGATGTCCGTGTTTATGAGGGAACATCTTAACTACTGGTACAGCCTCAAGGCCTACTACTTGGCTAAAACTATGGCAGATGTACCATTCCAGGTATTGTTAGTGTGATTTAACACTTACAATTCAAAAATGCATGAATAATTCTCATTAATGGCACTGAAAACATGTCTTTCACAGGTGATTTGTCCAATTATGTACTGTAGTATAGTGTACTGGATGACGGAGCAGCCTGCAGAGGCGGGTCGATACCTGCTCTTCATGGCCTTGTCGACCTCCACGGCCCTGGTAGCTCAGTCTCTGGGTCTGCTCATAGGAGCTGCATCCACGTCTCTACAGGTGGGAAAACCTGTCAAATCTCTTTCCATCGGATTGAAAATGCATCACCAAAAGCAAAACCAATTATTTTTGTTTTGTTCTGATGAATTGTTGCTTCATCTCCTAACTCCACATGGCAAGATTGTTAAATGGTGAATCAAGTTTCAAAACATAACAGACCCCACATCTGGCAATAAATGCATCACGGATATACCAGTTTTGCACCTACACGAGTACTAGTGGATTTCATTAAATGCCATAAATATAATTTATAAATTGTGCATATTTTCATTAGACAAATTAAAATGAATGAAATATAAGAAGTTTTTACTAGCATATAACTACTCTCTTGTTGGATTATACTGACATAGAATAACTCTTAAGCCTAGGGCACACCGGAGACAGACACACCGCACCTCGGTTTTAAGAAGTAAAGTGGTCACACAGGCTTACAAGGCATTCATTCCTACTAGAGACCACTACAGATGTATCGATTAGACATCTTTAAGGTTTTAGAAACATGAACGTGCAGCGAAGAGGCGAGTTTCAGTTTAGTTTTACAACAGTGAATTAAAACAGACACTAGGGGGTGCTAAAAGCAAGCCAGATCTGTAAAGTTTCCCTTTAAACTGACTGTGCTCCTGTTTTAAGAAGTTTAGGGTTATTTAATAGATTTTATTTTTATTGGTTTTAATTTTACTTTATTTCCTAAGCTTGTTCTATGTTCTAAATTTGTATTGTGGTGTTCATCACTTTGTTCTGCCTCTGGGTCGTGTGAAAGTGCTCTTTGTCAGACTGGTCGGCTGGATTCGGGAGTTGAGCTTGTAGAGAGCGTGGTTTCACAGACGCAGACGTGATAGCGTCGGTGAAACGCCGGCTCACGATTTAATCTAGGAATCCCTGAGCGTTCGAGCGTCAATGAAGTGACACGGAGATGCTGGGTTTTCCAGAAGTAAGTAAGAACACTTACTGTGAGCGGATAGTTTGTAAGATGGATCGGTTGATTGGAAACTCTGATCATGGATCTGAAGAAACGATGACTGAGTGGTGAGCTGGGGAGGCGACTTCCTTATATAGTCGCGGTTAGTGACGTAGGTGTGATGTGGAGGGAATCCCTGCGAGGAGCATGCTGGGAGATGTGGTCCATGGTGGAGATCGGCAGGTACAGCAACTTCGGGCTCCTGGTGGGCGAAGACCGGGGGCTGGTAGCCATAGCAGACCTCGAAAGGGGACATATGAGTGGTTGAGGAGGTGTGAAGATTGTGGGACAACTCTGCCCAGAGGAGGTATTTAGGCCATTGCGAGGGTTGGGCTGAGACAAAGCACCGGAGGTACCGACCCAGCTGTTGGTTAACCCGCTCCGTCTGACCATTGGTCTGCGGGTGATAGCCTGAGGATAGGCTAACCGATGCTCCCATTAGGTGGCAAAAGGCTTTCCAGAATCGGGCCGTAAACTGGGGACCCCGGTCGGAGACCACATCGACAGGGAAGCCATGGAGGCGCACCACGTTCTCCAGGAATAGTTCCGCCGTGCGTCTGGCCGAAGGGAGACCCGTAAGGGCGATGAAGTGGACAGCTTTAGAAAACTGGTCAGTGACCGTGAGGACCGTGTTGAGGTTGTTGACCAGGGGGAGTCCTGTGACGAAATCCAGACCCACGTGAGACCAAGGACGGCTGGGCACCGGAAGAGGTCTGAGGACACCAACAGGGGCCTGGCTGGGTGTCTTGGAGCGGGCGCAGATGTCACAGGCACTAGTGTATTCCTTAACATCCCTCGCCATGCATGGCCACCAGAGTGCTTGTTGGAGGAACTTTAGAGTTCGAGAGAACCCCGCGTGGCCAGACAGGCGTGACGAGTGGGCTCAGGAGAGTGCCTCGCTGCAACAGGATGTAGGGACATAGAGACGACCCGCGGGAGTCTCTGGAGGAGCGGGGTCGTCTCGGAGGGCGTTCTGGATAGCCTCCTCCAACGGCCACCTTAGGTGGGCCAGGAAACGGTGCTCTGGGAGAATTGGTGCAGGCTCGGACATCGGCGTGGAGTGTGTGAACTGGCGGGAGAGGGCATCAGCCTTCTGGTTCTTAGTTCCAGGGCGGTAGGCGAGATGGAACTCATAGGGCTCGAAGAAGAGGGTCCAGCGGGCCTGGCGAGGATTGAGCTGCTTGGCGGATCGGATGTGAGTCAGGTTCTGGTGGTCTGTCCAGATAGTGAAAGGCTGGGTGGTGCCTAGAAGCCACTGTCTCCACTCCTCCAGCGCCCATTTTATGGCCAGCAGTTCACGATCACCCACGCCATACTTCTGCTGGGTGGCGGAAAACTTCCTAGAGAAGTAGGAGCAGGGATGGAGTCTGTTGTCGGGCCCGCCTTGGGACAGGATGGCACCGGCACCGACGTCCGAGGCATCGACTTCGACCACAAAGGGCTCCGTAGTCTCTGGATGGCGGAGGATAGGGGCCGACGTGAACCGGGTGACCAGGTGGTGGAAGGCCCGAATGGCGTCTGGAGTTAGACAGAACGGTTGGCCGGGTGGGCTTGGTCGGGTGAGGGAGGTGAGCGGTGCCACAATGGTGCTGAAGTTCTTAATAAAACGGCAGTAAAAGTTGCAGAAGCCCAGAAAACTCTGTAGCTGTTTTAGGCTCGTAGGAAGGAGCCAGTCAGTTACCGCCTGGACCTTCTGAGGGTCCATGGTTATGCCCTGATCCGAAATCATGAAGCCCAGGAATGAGATGGTCCGCTGGTGGAAAGAACATTTCTCGGGCTTGCAGTATAGGTTATTGTTCAGGAGCCGGGTCAGGACGGCATGAACATGGTGGAAGTGTTCAGCCTCGGACTTGGAGTAAATTAGGATGTCATCCAGGTAGGCAAACACCCACCGGCCCAGCATGTCGCGGAGGACATCGTTATTGAAACGTTGAAATACGGCGGGGCTATTGCACAACCCAAAGGGCATGACCTGGTACTCCCAATGACCGGTGGGTGTGATGAATGCGGTCTTCCACTCATCCCCAGCTTTGATGCGGACCAGATTTTAGGCACTCCGGAGGTCCAGTTTTGTGAAGATCCGTGCCTGGGAGATGGAGTCCAGAGCAGTCGTGAGGAGTGGCAGGGGATGGCGGTCCCTGATAGGGATCTTGTTTAGACCCCGGTAATCTATACAGGGATGAAGGTCACCTTCCTTTTTCTTCACAAAGAAGAAGCCTGCAGCACCCGGGGAAGAGGAGGGTCGGATGAAACCCTCAAACCCCAACCTCTCCGTTCCACCTCTCCGGTAGGCTGAACTGCGGCTCCTCCTTAGGTGGAGCGAGGGCTTGCTGCTGAAGAGCATTGATGGATGTGGATAATTGAAGGGTGAGGTCAGTCAGAGAGTTCACCTTGGTGTTGAGCCGGTCGACCAAGGCGTGAAGCTGAACAATCTCATTCCTCATTCGCTCAAACTCCGCTGGGTTAAGAGACTCAGTCATCCTGTCAGACTGGTCGGCTGGATTCGGGAGTTGAGCATGTAGAGAGCGTGGTTTCGCAGATGTGGAAGTGATAGCGTCGGTGAAACGCCGGCTCACGATTTAATCTAGGAATCCCCGAGCGTTCGAGCATCAATGAAGTGACACGGAGATGCTTTGTTTTCCAGAAGTAAGTAAGAACACTTACTGTGAGCGGATAGTTTGTAAGATGGATCGGTTGATTGGAAACTCTGATCATGGATCTGAAGAAACGATGACTGAGTGGTGAGCTGGGGAGGCAACTTCCGTATATAGTCGCGGTTAGTGACGTAGGTGTGACGTGGAGGGAATCCCCGCGAGGAGCATGCTGGGAGATGTGGTCCATGGTGGAGATTGGCTAGCTGGGAGAGGCTGGCTTGGGGAGTTGGGTTCTGACACTCTTCATAAATGATGATGATTGTTACCAGCATCAATGACCTTTACAAACATAAAACTATGTTTGAGCAGCTGAAACTATATGATGAACATAACTTACCATCGACCTAACTCTAGGCACCTTCGTTCACCTGGAAACGCCACCACACCGCTGACATGGCTACTCCTCTGCTACCCGGCTGCGTAAAGTCACGCTGCCGCACAATGCTGTTGGCTTCTTCTTCTTTTTAACGAGGCTTGCATTTCAGTTCTAACTTCCTGTTAGAACATTGTGTGCAGACTAATAATTTTAGAGGGACACAAAGATCCCATCACACTGGTTTCAGGCCTGTAATGTGGAGCACTTTTATCAGCACAAGTGTGAGTACACAGGGTATCGGGCTGATGCTGATATCGGCATCGGTGCATCCCTAGTTTCCAACGTTGTTTAGTATTTTAAACTTTGCACATCTAAGCAGTTGATTAAATGTAATAAGATGCCTCATGAGGCGTTAAGCTGTTACTCACCTGTGGACTTCTATTTCTAATGAAAGTTGTAATTTTATTTCACAGGTTGCTACTTTTGTAGGTCCAGTCACAGCCATACCTGTCCTCCTCTTCTCTGGTTTCTTTGTCAATTTCGACACAATTCCAAAATACCTTCAGTGGAGCTCCTACGTCTCCTACGTCAGGTACTGTCAGAGTTCACATTTCCAACACTGTTAAGTTTCATTATGTTCAGGTAATTATTTTAAACAGACCCTGTGTTAATGAGTTTGTCCAAACTGACTGCTCTCAGATACGGCTTTGAGGGGGTGATACTGTCCATCTATGGGATGAACCGCTCTGAGCTGGAGTGTCCGGACACTATGTGCAAATTCCAAAAACCAGAGGAGGTCCTGCAGCTTCTGGATGTGGAGGATGCAAAGCTTTATGTTGACTTCATGGTTCTGGGGGTCTTCTTTCTCATCCTTAGACTGGCCACCTACTTTGTTTTGCGCTACAAAGTCAAGTCGGAGCGTTGAGACATCCAAAGGACAACACCGAACTCAGCAGCGTGATAAAACATATCGCTTCTCCTTTCTTTGTCTCTCCTTTACATTCCCACAGACACAAATCCAGCTCCTACGATCATCAGAGACCTGTGCTGCACCCCAACAGCACCACCTCACACAGACTGAAGGGGTTTGGTTAACAAAAGAATAGAAAATGGTTCCTGCGCCTTGATGGTTCTGAAAAATAAAGATGAACTGCATCAAGATGACGTATTGCAGATCTACGGGAACCAAACAAAGTAGCATGTTTCATTAAACCTGAAAAAAAGAACATGTCCATGTAAAGAGCTTCATGATTATGGAAAACAGCCTCCAACCAGTGCCTCTGAAGGGTATCCAGTACAACTTCAGAGTCAGACCAGTTGCCCTCATATAAACGGACCCTGTCCATGGGATTAAACCTCTTGGATGAAGATCTTTACAGAAACAAGTCCAGGTCAAGCTGAACATGCTGACTTGTTTTAATCAGACCGACTGCCACTGGATGACTTTCACTTGTCTGCTCCACCCCTGATGGTGGTTTGAATCCCGGATGACCCGTCTGTGAACTTCGACCACACCGTCCAGTCCGTTCTTCCTTCCTGTTGTTTCTTTTTTGCCGTAACAGAGGGAGGAGTCAGTGAGCTGGAAGCTAAATGTGAACCTGAGCCTCCAGCCTGATGCAAGAACCTGTTCTAAAAGTCTCAATGACATTCCAGAGAGAGAGTGCAACAGCTCAAACTGCAGGTTTAAAAGAAAATGTGAAGTTTGTCCAATCCGTGTCCCTGGTTTGACTCTGCTCTTCTTTTAAGTGCTCGTTTCCTCTTGTTGTATGACTCTTCAGCTGCCTCCTTTCCATCCTGAGCTACTAAAATAACGTCCCCTGTCCTTCTCCTCATCTTCCTCTCTGCTTCGCTGATGTCTGACACACGTGTGTTGTCCAAAAACGATGCTAGATACTTGAAATGCTGGCTTTTTCTGTGCCTCTGAACTATAAACGATTTATGTTTCCTCTGCTTTGTTGTTTTTGGACTGCTTATGTCCACCTACCTGGTTGTCTCACACACTGAACATACCTCACACACACACACACACACACACACACACACACACACACACACACACACACACACACACACACACACACACACACACACACACACACACACACACACACCACCATTTAGAAGAGCCTCTCCTAGTCACACAACAATGCAAATATTTTCCAAAAGACTTGTCATGAAATATTTGGTACTCATACTATGCTACGTAGTAATCCTTATGATATAATGCATTACATAATGGGAGTATATAACCAATGATTGTACAGTGAGTATGTCATGCTGTAAACAAATGTATATTTGCACTTTCAGTGTTTGTTCTTTTTTATTTATTTGTAATTTAGTTTATTTTTATATATTAAGACGCGCTGCTTGGAAGAATCGTGGGTTTTAAAAACAAGCACCTGAATGATGTTCGATCACTTAAAGGATGACTTTTTAAAATAAATATATCAAAGTTCAGAGAGCAGCAAAAAGGATTTGAGATCTTTTACCCAGATGTTTGACCCGACATGGGGGAAGAAATGTAAATCTTCTGCTTCTTCTGCTGAACAACTGTGGATTGCTGGTTTTAAATGAGGAGAGAGCATCAGAGGTGGTCATAAATGTGCCAGAATGAGTCGACGGTGAGCCAAATGTAGCTGAAGAGGGTCAGAGAGAGAGAGAGAGAGACGGCTGCAGCAGCAGGCTTGTTTCTGTCATCACAGCAATAGTCCACATCGTGATGTTGTTAGTTTCCTCCTCCTGCTGTTGCTCCAGCCCCTTGATCAGTCCTGACTTCCTGTTGGGTTTATTATGTGCAATAACATCCAAAGGTATGTGCAGACTCTCCTTTTGTTGTGTTTTTGTATCTTTTGTTTATTTGATTTGTGTCCTGGATTCATTTCGTTCATTCTCCTGGGCAGACCTTGCTGTTTTAATGATGGGAGTTGCAACAGAAGAGAAATCTGATTTCTGACTCCAGGAGTAGGTGACGTTTGGTTTGGTCGTTTTAAAATGCTTCTGTTCTTCTCCATGAGTTTGTTTGGCAACAACTGCAGCTTTTTGATGAAGTTGGCCTCGATAAACACTAGAGAATGCAACAAAGGTCCTCGGAGCTGTTCCCCAGTCTCTTTGACACTTTTGTCAACTCACTCTTTCATATGTTTTTATAATAATCCACCAGACTGAAATGCACTTGTCCTGCATGGTAAACAGTATGATTCAGGCTCTTTTGAGAAATAACAAAGGGGATCAGAGTTTTTTTAAACCTTGCTTTTGATTTCTTCTCCATTCTTTAATTATGATTTTATTTTGCTCCTCTGTCATTTTTTATGCTTTACAGTTTTATTTATGGCTAGTCAACAAACTCAAGTTCTGTATACTGAATGCTGTTCTAAGGAATTACAATAAAGAGAATTTATAACCTTTGCCTTCGCTCCTTTAGATGATTTGTTCTAAAATCATGAAACCACTGATCTGCTTGTTTGTGTGCTTTTTGCTCGTAGCTGATAATAAACACAACTGGATGTCGTTTTTATTCCCCTCTGTCAGGGACTTGCACAAACCAGCCAGAGTAGCACTGCTGATCGTTCTGAAAACTCCATTTTATTTTGAAGAAACTTCAAAAATAACATAATAAATATATTCATGTAAACTCAGGATATCTCCTGACACGAGATTAGTCGGAATGACACCAGCACAAGACAAACATCATCAAGAAGAAACTTTCAGGCACACCAGGTTCAACTTAAATAGTGGCTGATCCGACTACTCTACAAACAAGAGGGAAACAATTAACATACAATTAACACACACATCCACACACACACACAAATTAACCAGTCTAATCAGTGCAGGTAACTCAAATAACTCAATCTCTCTGCCCTGAATCGGCTGCAGGTCATCGAGAACACTGCTGCCAGGTTCTTGACGAATACACACCGACGTAGCCATATTACCCTTGTCCTGGCACATCTTCACTGGCTCCCTGTCATTTTCAGAGTACAGTTTGTTGTTGACTTTTGTATTTAAATCACTGAACAACCTGGCACCTCCCTATCTCTCTGACCTGCTCACTCCATATAAACCTACACGCACGTTGAGGTCGGCTGTCCTGTTGCTGCTGTGTACGCCGCGGATGCGATACAAATCGCGGGGTGAACGAGCATTTGTGCATGCTGCCCCAAAGCTGTGGAACTCGTTGCCCATTGGAGTTCGGCAGGCTCCATCACTGGCGGTTTTTAAATCTCGTTTAAAGACCCACTTTTACGATTTGGCTTTTAGACAGTGACTCGTTTTAATGTTTTATTGTGTCATTGTTTTAATGTGCTCTTAGTATTCATCATGTTTTATCTGCTTTTGACTGGGATTTTTATCTTCTGTTTTAGTTCCTTCGAATGGTCGCATTTTGTTTTAGCCTGTGCAGCACTTTGGGCAGCTCCCATGCTGCGTTTTAAACGTGCTATATAAATATGGTACGGTATGGTATGGTAATCATAATTACAAACTCCCTATCCATAAGAGAAAATATCTACATTAAATAAAACATAAGCATAAACATGAATCTCCCCTCCCTTGGGAGTAGATCCCAGGAGTGTTGATTAGACTTCCTGGGGAGATGAGCTGCAGGTGTACGAGACTCCATGGGCAACTCCAAGTCACTGGTAACTCAAATAAAATACAAAATCAACACATGCATTCATAAACATCAGAAGACTGATTGTCATCCTAGACAGAACAAAGAAAACAAATAAACATTACCAGAAGTCCATGCACCTGAGGTGACAGACACTGCCATCACATCCTCTAATGTTTGTTTTTCAGTTGAAGTCTTAATGGAAGTGTTTGTTAAGCTGCTAAAGTAAAAAACTGTGATTGAGAGCTGCTTCCTTGAACTTTCATATTTATCTAATTTAGGCACTTTTTAAATTGTGCACAAAGTGTTGATTGGATTTTTAAAGAAAAACATTCAGCCAAGAAAAATATCATCTCTGGAACAATAATTTTTTTTAAATATAAAAACCCTCATTGTGTTTGTGACATCATTATTTACGCATCCAAAGCTGTACCCTGGAGTGGAGGAGCAGAATAAATTATAATTTATGAATAAATCTTCTTTTAAAATAGAAAGACAAGCTGCCTTCAGCAGTGCTGTGTCTAATTATTTTAAATTTGACATTAATGAGGCACCAGCGTCTAAATCTACCAGAGATCTAACGAGATGACAACTTCAGGTGCAATTTTATTGTTAATTTTAACATTTTACTGGACACATGAATTTAATCAGATGCTTCTTAACAGCTCATTAAGGAGGGTAAACATGGGGGTTGTGTTCTCCAACATTTCAGTGATGTACTATTAAATTAGGAAGATTTTCTATTGCACATGTTTAGAAACTGATTAAAATCTGATCAAAATTTAAGTTTAGTTTGAATGGTTTGTCATACTTTTTTTTACAGCAGGAAACAATATGGATGTAAACTTGTGATATAGTAAAATCCATTTTGCTCCATAAGCATGTTACTTTGTAAAATTCCCTCTTTCCTAAAAGAAAACAAAACACATTATGAGTCGGCAAAGCTCTCAGCAATTACAGGAAAAACTAATAATCTCACCTCTATAATAATGTGATTAACTGCAGCATTTTTGCTCCCAACAATGGAAGACTGCTGCTCTCGTGTGGCAGATTGGTGCAAAAATACACTTGCTTCATAATGCAGTACAAACCTTTTTAACTTCACACACACACACACACACACACACACACACACACACACACACACACACACACACACACACACACACACACACACACACACACACACACAGGAAGTTGACTTACCATGTCACTTTAATTTACAAATTAACTAATTTGATCACGCAATCCAAATGTTGTTGTAATGGCTTGGGTCCGCCAGAGGGCGGAAAAATCTTTACTCTAGACAGGATCGAGTTCTCGTGTTCCGTGAAACTGACCTAAATAAAACATATAAATGCCTTATAGACTGAGTTGGTTTTCATCAATTAAATCAAACGACTAAATAAATTTTTTTTAAAGTTCACATAGATAAAAAAGTCAAATAGAACAGCATTTCTATTTTGTTACTGGTTTAGTTGTATATAGTTTTTATTGTAATTATTTGAGTGGTGTATACATTCTTTGTGAAATTCAAATACATAAATTCTCTTCCTGTTTAAAACATAATGTGTTATTACTATTAATAACTCAAGTAGTGAAGCCATTCTGTTTGCGTTGTTTGCCTCATTTAAGATAGCTCACTAACTTCCGGTGACAGGGCACAAACAACTATCTTGACGTATGTTTTCATCTTTGGCGTGGACCGGCATTTTCCCACAACACCCTGCTGCTGCACTCACAGATGACGAAAATGGTGGACAGCTCGTCTTCGGTAGGTTCTCCAGAGAAACTATGCTACTTTTTAGACATTGACCATTATTTGGTTGTAAAATAACGTTTCATCAACAACAGGTCGAAATTGTCGAAGGCTGTCGCCTACCGGTTCTTCGTAAAAACCAAGAACACGAGGACGAATGGCGTAAGTGTTGTCCGTTTGTTTCCCTGGTGCTAAGCTAATGCTAACTATCGAAGCTCAGCTGGCTGTTAGCAGACACCTCGTCTTCCAGGTAGACAAAAAAACTAAAGTGTTACTAAGATTGAGAAGGTGTGCTAATGTAGAACGCTTTTGAAGCCACTCTTTATTTTTGAGGCTTAACTGTTGAATCCTGTCTGCAGAAGCGTAATCAAATATCTTTATTAAATGTCAACAAACATTCATGTTAATCTTTATTGATTTAGAATATGAACGTTCATTTCTCGCGCAGGAATAAAAACCAACTTCAAATCGTAAGACAAAATGAAGACACTAATAATACAAATGAAATAATTAAGATTTAAAATTAAAATACCAAGTTCAACACACTAAACACTGTTATATCCAGTGTTGGGGAAAGTTACTTTTAAAAAGTAATTAGTAATAGTTACTAATTACTTTGTCAAAAAAGTAACTCACTTACTAACTGAGTTACGAGATTATAAAAGTAACTAATTACCAAGAAAAATAACTACTTATTTACTTTTTTCATTAAAGAATGCAAGAAAATGGGTTAATTGAACTTATTTACTATTAATTACTACAATAGTGAAATATAAATGACTAGTGACTGGAACATAATAAAACGTATGTCAAAATGTTTTTTGTAAACCTGAATAATTTAAATAAATAAGCACTTAACAGGAGGAACAGGAGCATTACACTTATCTAAACTATTAAAACGTCACTGTGTGATATTTAACAAGACCCCAATCAGCTAAAATTTAAAATTGCAAATAGAAACACCTGTAAAGGTTCCCGAGCCTTTAAATGGTCTCTCAGTCTAGTTAAATGACAGAAATGAATGTAAATTACAGTATTTTAACTTTTCCAACTTCACATAATTGTGTGTTATTAGTAGCATTTCTGTTGCTGGTAATCTAGTAATGGTTAAATAAATAAATAAAAATCCTTTAAAATGACAGTAGAAGAGGCACAAATCTGATGGAGGACTTACATTTACTAACGTGGGTCAGACCCAAACACAGAAGAGCTGAAGCTGGGTGGTTCTAATAACACCTGAGCTCCATGACGTTTGAGACTGATGCATCAGTGTTACAGCGGGACTAAAGACATGATCAGAAACAGGCTACAGCTGGATGATCTAGGAAGGTAGAAGATCAGGACGTCTGAGTGGTGAACAGGTGAGCGGACCTTCAGGACGTCCCGCTGTCACGTTAAAGGGCACGGCTGCAGACCCACACCTGCAGCCGTAGACTATTCATCACGTCTTCCTCGTTCTTCACGGGCCGTGATGCACTTGGATGAAAACATCTGCCTCTTTAGCTCCTGATCAGCTGATGACAGCTTCAACACACTGCGCTGCTTAACGCACACATTTCTTATACGTAACAGAAACGACATTTTGATAAAAGAAGATGGTAATTAATTAGGTTGCTCGTTACTGAAAGAAATATTTTTTTTAGTAACGCGGTTATTTTAACCGGCGTTATTCCCATCACTGCTCTGTTGAGTCTACAGCATGCAGTGACTGAGACAGTGAGGGTCTCCGCCCACCCGGCCAATCATCATCGGGTTTGTAAGTGCGTTACTGACACCTCTCTCTCCCTGGCTGCAGCTGAAGTGTGGCGGTCAGAAAGCCTCACACTGTTGCTCAACGTTCGACAAGCACATAGTAACGCACAACCTTCCATCCCCAGTAACGGTAACGGTGTTGCAACAGTGGGAAAAGTAATTAATTAGATTATTCCGTTACCCAAAAAAAGAACGCCGTTATTTTAAACGGCGTTATTCCCATCACTGTTATAGCTGCATAGAAATGCATGGAAGGGCTCTGATAAACTACAGTGTAATTAAACCTGTAGTTTAAACTAGAGGTCGACCGATATTGGTTTGATTGCCGATATGTAAAAGGTCAGCTGATGTCCGATTTGTGCAGCCGATATTTTTATGTCCGATATCTAAATATTTTCACCTTATTTTCATGCTAAAACGTCAGATAACATCAGTTGATGCACAAAATTTCTGAATCAGTTTTTTAACCAACTGTTAAATCCTAATTTTGAACACAGCTCAGTGTTAATATCAGACATTTAAATAAAAGGTAATCAAACAAATCCGTTAAGTGACGTGTCAATTATTTGATATTCAAAACTGGTAAATAAAAATAATTTTGAGTTGGAAATCATTTTTAAAGCAGTGATTAATTTGAAATACTATATTAAAATATTCTAATAAATAGCGTACTTACCCATTTTTAATAACTAGTGTCTCTCAAAACACGACGGCAAGTCTGATCTCGTAAAAACGAAAGTCATTTTCTGCTTCCTGTTCTCAAGTTCGGCCTGATGTGACTATCGCACGACTTTCCGAGAAGTGCTCAGCGGCGCATCATGTTTGACCACTTGACTTCTCAAAACCGCAATGCTTCTGCCGATTTATAAAGAACGCCAAATATTTGCCTTGTATATCGGTCTACCCCTAGTTTAAGCTGTTATTGGTTTAAAACCTAGTTTGACATCTGTAAAGAGCGCTTCAGGGTTTAAAATGTTACTTATTTTAAGGTTTGCAACAAAAAGAATGCTAAAGTTCTGAATTCTCTTGCACAAATAAATCAAAAGTACTTCAAGTAGGTTAAACAAACATTTTTTACGTTGATAAAGGACAACATTTTGTCACTGTTGATGCACCAAAGCCATAAATATCCATAGAGATGGTTTGTGAATAGAATTATAACATAAATTCTTGTCCTACTTGAGTTTTCTGATAGTTTTAGGAAATAAATCCAACATTTATTTTTATTATTATTTACAGCGTTGGCTGAGATTCTCAGTGTGAAGGAGGTTTCTGGGAGAAAGCTGTACTATGTTCACTACATTGACTGTGAGTACCATTTTCTTTCTGCCAGTGATTTCCACACTCAAGTACCTGTAGATGATTGTTGTTTTAGTTGGGGGAAAAGTATTGTTTTTATGTATTATTTTAAATCAAATAGAAAAGTCAAGTCGTATTCTTTCATGTGTTTACCAGTCAACAAGCGCCTGGATGAGTGGGTCACAACAGAAAGGCTGGATGTTAAAAAGCTTCAGTTTCCTAAGAAAGAAGCTAAAACTCCAACCAAGAATGGTCTTTCTGGCTCTCGTCCCAGTTCCCCAGAGAGGGAAGTGGTAAGTTTATGCCACAGGTTTTCACCGATATGTAAACGGAGCTACAGTCCATCCAAGATCTGCGTCATTTGATGTTTTTTTCAGTTTAGATTATATCTCCAAACGTCTCATGTTGGAGTGGTTGTGAAAATGTTTGGGTGGTTTTGAGGAGTCTTTACGTTTTTGCAGCATTGTTGGTTTAAAATGACAGTTTTCTATAATCAAAATGTAACCACATATTTTATTGTTTTCTTTCATTCTGATCAAGAATAATAATAATAAGTGATCGTAGTGTTTCACTAGTTCAGCCCTTCATGTGTTCATGTCCCTGACAGGAGACAACCCTTGTCTTGCAGACAGATGCAGATGTCTTTGCTCTCAGAACCAGGAGTCTGTCTGCAGGGCTGGAGTCACATTAGTTGTTACTGAATATCTCGACTATTCAACACAAAATGTTTTCAGCGGCTCGTGGATTTAAGGCTGCGGCTACAGTTAGAGCCTGTTTCAGTGGTTTGTTAGTGGGTGGGTGCTGAATGAATGTAGGGTTTGATGTAGATGAAGTTTCAGATGTTACGTAAAACAACTGATCCGGTCGTCTTTTCTGTAAAGCCTTCAGGTGTTTGTGTCTTTTCTCGCTCTCACCTCTGAGCTTTGTCCTCGCTCCTCTTTGTCTGTGATTCACCTCCTTGATATCGACAGAGCTCGTTATGTGTTTATAAAACAATAAAACTGCTCCCTCAGCAAATTCTTAATCCACAATGAAGCACGTGTAGTATTTCTGGTCCCAGACATCCAGATCTATAAGCTGTTTATTCAACAGAAATGATTCTCAGACCCAAAAAGTTCATCAAAATATTCCAAGATTATTTTTACTCTTTAATCTACAAAAGTGTTGTCAACCAGAACTATTGGCTGAGTCCTTCTAATGTGTTTTCTGTTGACATCTGTCTGCTCTCTGTGAACAAGCATCACCCCTTAACATGTCTCTGATTTTCTCCTATGAGGTGAGTGAGAGAAGAGAAACAAACACTGATCCAGCTTTGCAGAAGAAACAGGTAATCTAGCAGGATGATGACATAAACATTACTGGAAGAACAGAAATGAAAACGTGATGATTATTATTGACGAAGTCTGAGCATTTACCTAAGGGTCAGTCAGTGTGTCACTTAATGTCCTTCCTTCTCTTCCTTTGTGTTCAGAGGAAGAGTCTAGATCTCAACCCTCAGTCTGCCACAGCTCCTTCCAGAGGCAAAACCCTCCCCACTCCGGTACAAGTTGAATTTACGCATTCTGGAGATTTCTGAGACCTTCTTTAACCTGGTATTAACATGTTTTCTAGGATCAAGCAGCTATCACCTCATGTTTGCAACCAGGAAATAAAGATGTGAGCAGACATGAAGTAAGACGCAACGATGCACATTCACTCATATACAGAGAAACAGGTCATTACAATTAGATTAACCAGTTTCCATGTCCTTTGTTACTACTGTTGTTTTTTATGCTGAGGCTGATGAATTATGCTTCAGTAAGGGTTAAAGGTGTGGAACACTAAAAAAAACATTTTTTAAAGTCTTATTTCTGATTTGAATCGCTCACTCGACATTTTCACATTTGGTCCGGTGTCGGTAGCGTCGGCCTGCTCCCGCGCGGCTAGGCTTTGTTCACATGGGCTTCTCAGGAATGCGGATGTCTCCAAAGTGGGCGGGGCGAAAAGCACACTCAGAAGTTTGTGGATTCTCCTTAAATTAAAAAACAAAGGCAGCTGTGAGCCGTGTTGCCTTTGGAGACTCTGATATGAAGCACTGCTTCCTACTCCCTCACGGAGGCTGCTGACAGATCTACGTCACACTGTCACTTAACTTGACTTCACTCGCGACAGGAAAGGCTGTTGTTGGTTTAGCATCCAGGAAACGGCAGAGAATGTCTTGAGTCGACTAGCAGAAGCTAATCGTTAGCATTAGCAACTCCACCACACAGCAGAACTCCTTCAGACTTGTGTTATTTGTGGAGATAAAACATCAAATGTTGAAGAGCAAACGGGGTCAGTGGTAGTCGCGTTGCGGCGGTTAGCCACATATCCAAATATCAGGAAAGAAAGTCCAGGTCTTGTCGTCTGAAGCTGTTGGCTGTTTCCCAGTAACCAATTACGCTAATATGACGAGCAGATAAACAAACCTTTGCTCCCACTCCATAAATAATATCAACGCTTTTTCGCGTCCTCTTTTAACATAATTCTGACGCAGAACCAAAGTCCCACTCTTGTTACAACTTTTGTAAACTAAAACCGTTCGTGGGGTGAGAGCTGAAATGACCGTCAGTGCTGCTTATCATTAGGGGCGCCGTAAAGTGGTGAAAGATCAGGAAGATTCTAAGGGCCCACAGCTCTCAGGGGCCCAAAAATGTTTCAAAGTTTAATAAAAAACATGAAGTTTAAAAATCACAAGTACTTTACTTTGCAGTATTTTTTCTCATTTAAGACATTAAACAAACAATATTTTAGTCTTTATGAAATGTATATTTATTCAGAGGTCCCTACTTTATTTTGACTAATTAATTTGAAACCCCCCCCCCCCCCCCAACGGCATAAAATGGTACAGTCCACCTGGCCAGGGGGCGCATAGCAAGCGGCTAGCTCTCGCAGCAGTCACTAAAGACAGCAGAGTGCGTCAAGGCTGCAGTAAAAATATGTCTGCAAAAACAAAGTCTGGGTCACAGAAAAGGAAAGAAAGAAAGGAGAAAGAGGACAGGCAGAAGAGTCAGTATGTCACACAGTTTTTCTCAAAGAAAGGTGGGTTTAGTTAGTGAGTGGTTAAATTCAACCTGTTAGCGAGCTCTGATATCCACAATGTGAGGAACTATGTTTCATCTAATTATGGTAAATAGGTTGTTCTTGTCCTTATAGAATCAGCAGCTGACATGTCAGCCGGTGTCCCCTCACAACCCAATGAACCTCAAGGTGAGCAATGTAGCATGCTAGCTAGCAGCCTCATTTAAGGGGGTCTGTGGGAATCACTTAAGGCTCTCTTCTCTATCAGTACTATTACAAAGGAATATAAAAAGGCTAATTTTGGTGATAAACACATTGTTTTTCCACATAATGATAATTATAAATATCAATCAGTAAAAATGTATAGATTGTTTTGGATGCTGGGCAGGTTGAAGCATTGTTATTTAGTCTGTTAATGTAAGATAAATTACTGAGATTATTACTGTGAAGTACCTTTTTGAAGGCACCATACAAGAAAAAAAAACCCTCTTCATCTACTAAATACTTTGAAATGAAATGTTTTGAATCTGACTGAATTATGGGAGGTTTTACAAGATGTAATTTGTTTATGTAGCTTTTAGAACACAAACCAAAAATCAGTCATTTCCAAATAATTCATCAGAGAGCAAAAATGAAACAAAAGCTATTAATAATTGTAATAAATAAACTTAATATAACATTGAACACAATAAAATATGAAATCTAGTATTGATCGTTATCGAGCATTATTAATTATATCACTGTAAATTATAAATCTTGCTGTGTACAATCAAGGCTGAATATATTTTTAGCTGTTTTTGTTTTTGTTGAGAAAAATGGGTTTCTTATATGCGTATTCATGCAAAGTTGTCCAACTTTAAAATTTTATGTAACCCTAACTGACTCCGGTTTGAACTCTGTGCTTATTCATTTTGTGTCTATGATGAAGCCATGGAGACTTAATAAAGAAGTCACCTTGTGAGAAGTGAATCTTTAATTTTTGTCAGTCATACAGAAATACTTGATTTCAAGAGGAAAGACAGCTGAAAATGTAGTTATGTAAAGCTTTGACACAACATGGAAATTTAATATCCAAATTTGAATTTTATGATCAAATAAAATCTTAGAATAAATAAACACATTTTAAGGGAGTAAAAGGGAAAAGGAGATTTACACCTTTCAGCATGTGCATTTCCTGCTTTTTCCAGCAGTGATATTGCTAATTCTGTTGAAGGAAATTCACAGTTTAATGAGAGACAGCTGGTGAAAATGATATGTAAATAAGTAAGAATGCATGTAGACGTACATAATTAAGCAAAACTGAAACACTAATATAAAGTATATATATATTTTTTTTTCTCCCTTCGAATCTGGGAGGGTGGAACCCCAGCTCCAGCTATGGACGAGCCCCCAGGGGGCCCAACTTGATATTTTTTCATGGGGCCCAAAATCTCTGGCAGCCCCCCTGCTTATCAGTGCATTCTGGAGGCCACACTTTTAAAAAACACTCCATTTAACAAAATAATTACACTGAAGTTTCTTTATTTTACCAAACAACCTAGAGGAGGATGACACCAAGCTGTCACAAAGCAGGAGTCATGGCAGACTGACCTGTTGCTGGTCTCGTTTCATTTTGCTGTGCAGCTTTATTTCCATGTTTTTCTACCTTCTCAGTGGTCGCCCTGGGACTGGGAGACCGGGGGTTCAAATCCCGGTCGGATCCCATCAAAGACTAATAATGGGACCCAGTGCCTCTCCGCTTGACACTCAGCTTTAAGGGGTTTTATTGGGGGGATTAAACCACCAAATACTTCCAGAGCACAACCACCGCTGCAGTTTACCACTCCCCACGGGGATGGGCCAAATGCGGAGGTGAATTTCACTAGTGTGTGATGATTATGGGACGATGGATGATTATGGGCTCGGCTCTTTGATGCTGGGCTCATTTTGTTAACTACCACATCTAAAATGCTCCCACGCTGTGCATTTTCCTAACCGCTTCATTTTTAGTCAGTTTATTTGATCATGTGACAAGCTCTTCTGTGGTTTTGATAGTGGCGCTCTCGCGTCCTCTGGTGGCACATAATATATTACACCCATGCACAGCAGAAGGATGTGAACTGGCAGTTAACTGGGCAAAACTATTTTACCCGGTTACATTAACAGCAATTAACCAGTTAACTATGTACATCTCTAGAATACATATTACTTGTATATTTGGTCCACTTTTGATCGGATTAGATGAAATACCAGCCTATCCTGCTGGTAAATCAAAAGTTTCTTTTTCATCAAAACAGCTATTTAAGGCAATGCTGCTTTTATTTTGATAGTGGGTTAGCTAGTTGGCATTGTGAGGGATGGTGAAGAGTTTGGGGGGGAAAATTTTACAGGTTACACACTAATATTCACAATAACTGATAGGGCTGTGTTAAAAAAATCAATCCTTCTATTCTGAATCGATTCTCAAAAATATTCACGAGGATCGATTCAAACGTCCAAAGATCGATTTAACCCTTTAAGCACCAAAGCTGCTCACTTGCAACAACTGTCATTGCTGACTTTAAAGAGCCACAGCTGCATATATGATCCTTCATGAAGTTACTACTTTACACCAGAAGATAGTGGAGATGTCCATCTTCAGTAAGCTGAGCAACACTTGTGTTCATATTGAAACAGGGTATCAGCAGGTCCTTAAAAAGCATAAAGTCTTAAATTTGCTTTTCCAAATTTAAGGCCTTAAAAATCCTTAAAAATGACAAATAATCCTTAAATACAGTTTCCAAAGGTCTTAAATTACCAAAGACTCAATAAACAAGGTTCTTTTATTTCTATAAACTTTTTGTGAATTTCTAGTTAGTGTTCAGCATGTTTTGTGTATGATATTGGCATAAGTGGAACCATACACATTCAGCTGGTTGTGAAAGGGGACTATTTTCAGATGAGCACATTAGCTGGTTAAGCTAGTGGGAGCTTGCGTCATGGGGAAGTGCAAGTTTAATGGTAACTGGATGGCTAATCCCACGTTCGTGACGTGGTTGGCACCGGTTCCAGGCAATAGCTGGAAATTATAGCTTTAATTTAATAATAAAAAAAGCTTAAATTTGGTCAAAGTGGCCTTAAAAAAAGTCTTAAAAAGTCTTAAATTTGACTCCCTTAAACCTGTGGAAGTTTCTGAGTTTTTCGAGCTTGAAAACCGTTGGGTAGCTCCAGGTTATGGGAGAGAACGAGAGGAGACGACGAACGCAGCACATGGTGGTATATTATAGGGGATAACTTACAAATGCTGACAGGTCTGGTCATTGGTGACTCTCTTTGTCTGGTAATGACCGCCTCCAATTCAGTTGAAGAATATTCACTCATCCAGTCTGAAAGAGTGCTTCACGTGGAGAAAGTGAGGCTAATGGAGCTAAAACGTTCCACATGCTGATTCTAAAGCTTTCTCACCGGGACATGGTGGATGTAGAAAGAATAGTAAAAACACTGCTAATTATGACAGACGTAGCGGGAATGTTGGGAATAAAAGCCATAAAAAAAAAAAACAGCAGACGCGTTTAAAATGGAAGTCAAAGAGTGTCACATAATCAAATGAATTTTCAATGTATCCCAGCCATCTGTGGTCCAGATGGAGACCTTTTCTTGGAGCAAATGACCATTACATTTAAGGGAAGGTCAACCCTAAAGATGTTCAAGCCCAAAAAAAATCTGACCAATATTGTTAAAAAGCATTTTTGAGTGAGGCCAATATAAAAAAGTGTGTGTGTGTGTGTGAGAGAGATGCCCTAGGTTCGTGTTCCAATAGCAGTCCACTTGATGCAGTCATTGACACGTCTTCCTTCCACTGTCGACTGTCCTGGATCGGTTTGCTAATTGAGCCTGACGGCAAGTTTGAAAAGCACAGTTCTGAGACAGATTTGGCCACACAGCACATGTCAGTAATTTGTTGTTGAATGTTAATAGTGTTAATGTACTACACAACAACATAGGCATGTAATTAAGCTAACAGCAAAAAAAAAGAAGAGTTCGCTGTTCCAATATATCAGATCAGATCAAATCAAATTGTGATAATCGATTCTAATTCTTGAGAATTGGAATCGAATCGATTCTTGAAATTTGAATCGATACCCAGCTCCAATAACAGACAACGTAATATTTCTTTATTTGTATTTCTAATATAAAACTCTACCATTATGGACTTTCTTCTCTGCTGTTTGGAGTATGTTTGCGATGCAATACATTATGGGATACTTTGCCAGTCCGAGTCCGCAGAAGGGTGCGTTACTGCATCGTTGATGCAATGGGCGGAGCAAGAACACATCCGGGAACTTTGAGTAACTTGCCATGATGCGTACTTAGATTGGAACAGTACTTGGGCCATCGCTGTTGATGTTTCACAAGTAGGCGAGTACACATGCTGAGAAATGACCATTTCAGCTGATTTCTACTTCCTGAGACAGACACACCTGAGCCAAGTATGACTTAAAGGGCATTCATTCCTACTCGAGACCGCTGCCAATACAGTGATTTAAATGAGTGTGCCACACCTTTAAATAACTGTTTGATGTGAGTTTTTACTAACACACAAACTACATCTTAATACCGGGTTTAAATAAGGTTTAATTAACAACAATAATTATCTTAGAAATGACCATCATTTAGACAGTCTGATTTGCTGTGGCTTTAACCAAATTCATTCTCAGCTCAGTCAGTGCACTAGCACTAGTGTCCGTGCACTGACTGCTGGTGAAACACCAGTCAGTGCACTAGCACTAGTGTCCGTGCACTGACTGCTGGTGAAACACCAGTCAGTGCACTAGCACTAGTGTCCGTGCACTGACTGCTGGTGAAACACCAGTCAGTGTTAAACCTCTCCAAACCCAGCTTTAGCTCTGTTGTGCCTCTGCTCAGGCTGAGTGAGCTGCAGCTCTAACCTCTTGTGTTTGTTGTAGAAGAGGAAGGCGGAGACGGTTCCCGTGGCGACTCAGGTGCCCCCGGCCCCTCCCGTTCCGTCTCTACCGAGTTCGACTGAAGCCTCTCAGGCGGCGGTTTTCCCTGCGGTGCGAGAAGCCACCACCCCCACCTTAAACACCTTTAAGGCCAGAGAAGACCATGAGCAGTTGTCCTCTCTCACCACGGTGAATAAAACACTCTGAAGCTCTTTTATGTGTTTATTTGTTGTTCATGAACAGCGTCTCGTTCCTCCCCAGCAGCAGAATGGCACTGCCCGGCGCCTCATCCCCCCCCAGCCTGGGAGGAAGAGGAAAGCTAACTGTGAGGGGGCCAACGAGGTAAAATCTATCAGACTGTAGAAACGGTGATCTAACGCACTAATCTACCGTTTACTTCTATCTTCTTTCTCCACACAGCCACTCTGGTTGTTGTCTGCATATTTTATTCTTTGTTGTTTCATCTGTAGGATCATTTATGAAATGTTTGGGAAACCTCCATTTTCTGGATAGGAGAATGTTTTACTTTGGGGGGTTTATCCCACCAGAAAGGGATTTTCTTTTCTTTTGACAGCATTTTAAATGGTAAAAGGGTAGATCATTAAGGCAATTGCGGTCAGCTCGGCCTGGGCCGGGTAGGGACAGTGACAGGCTGTTAGTAGCTATGTTAAACGGGCACAAGTAATTGGAACGAACGCCCAATCAGATCAAAAATTCTTCATGTAAACATATCAGTAAGAATATTCTGATCCGAAACGGCCCGATTCAAACAAAATTTCATTCCGATTGACTGGGGTAGTTTTGTCCGATCATCATTCCGATTGACGTCCATGTACACATTCATTCGGATTGTTGCAGTAACGTAATGCCCACTGCGCATGTGTGCAACATAGTCTTAGCCAGCGAGCCTCCCCGCCATCATTTGGATGGCCTGACTTAAAAAGTAGCGGCCTAATTAATGAGCGACGGCTTTTAATATCGATGGCAAGCTGTCCTCGTTTGAGTAATATCTAATCTAGAATTTGCGCTTGGTGGAAGTAAAATGAAAATCTGATTATTGTACAAATCATTCAACAAGCGTGTCCCAGTCTGTAGCTACTGGAAATACGCAGGTTCATTGTGGGGTTTGCAGCACAGATCCCCGTTTCTGTCAGCTGTGAATGCAGCAGCTGTTTCTGCACCAGGTGGAAAGAAGACAGGGTAACATTGCAGGCCTGCCAACCTGTACGAATTTTGCATAGTTAGTGCGCAGTTTGGCATCTATTTACGCTGGTACGACTCACCCCTCTAAACTACGCAAAAAGCTGTGGATACGTGAGTTGAGTTCTGTGGCAAATATGCACGTGTGGTACTCATGTCTGACAACATGACTCAGTGGCGTGGTGAAGAAGTTTAAGCCAATCATCATTGAAAAGCAGAGAAAAAACAGCTAACTATCCTGCCTAACCTAGCATAACACCCCCGCCCCCCTCCTCCCTGCTTCGTCCTGCCCGCTGCTCCTCTCTCCCTCCGGTTCACCACTCGCTGCTGTTCTGGCAAGGTAATTGTGTGTGTGTGTGTGTGTGTGTGTGTGTGTGTGTGTGTGTGTGTGTGTGTGTGTGTGTGTGTGTGTGCGCCTTTATCCATTGCATATAGATTTGGCCTGTATATAAGGAGGAATGTGATTATACAGTTTAAACATGCAGCCATTATTTTTTTGCAGCTCGTTTTGCAACTCATGCTATGGCAGATGAGGGAGAAGCAGACAGGGAGGGATTGTTTAGCAGACCTGCCAAAAAGAGGGTCCATGTTTCTCAGAAGATTTTGTCCAAATATCAAGAACAGCGGCCATGCTTGCGACCCTCTAAACAACCTCACCATGCATTTTGCACAATCTTCAATTATGATGTGGACATAAGCCACCAGGGGGCTGCAGGTAATTAGTAAATTAGCCCTGGTGTTGTTTGCATATTTGCTTTAATGTAACTATTGAACAGAAACATCTATTGCAATTTACAAAATAAATAATTACCATTAAATAAATGTTTTTTTATTAATTTGTATTGAAATAATGTAATGCAAGTAACTTGTATAAGCACATATTATATAAGGAAACTTTAGAGTTTTACAGTTTAATATTAAAATACATGATACTTCAGTCAAACTGGTCAGGTCAAACTGTAAAAATGTCTATAACCTTACCAGTCAAAATAAGAACTGTGGGTGTGTGTGTGTGGTAAAATTTTCCATCCAGTGAATGGGGAGATTACAGCGTGAAAAGCAATGGAGTTGCAAAAGTCCGCGAAAAAACGCAGCACAAGTGGTACTCGAAAATTTTTGACAAGGTTGGCAGGTCTGACATTGGTTAAACAGACCTGCTTTTAAGGAGGCTGCTGAATAGAAAACTTCATCAGTTAAATATTCTGGGTGACAGTAAAGTCCAATCTGTGTTAATAGCTCATTAACACAGATGAGATGCGGTTTGTTTATGAACACATGATGAACATGGGCTTCCAAACTTTACGAACATCTCCTGTTATTTAGTTTGAACCAAATTTTCTCAACTGTTTCAGCTGATTGTCACATTTTATGTGTAATAAGCCACAACAGAGCTCAGTAATAAAACATGAGTCTGAACCCCCCACCCCCACCCCACACACACACACACAGCGTCGCGTCACACCCGCGGACCAGCTGATCAGGAGGCAGAGACGAGGAAAACCCTTATTTTATTATTGTCAACAATAAAACGCAGCAAAGCATAAACAACCTCTATGAGTAAAATGAAAATGTTAAATTGATTAAATTAACCAGGAAAGCGGGAAGAATTGTTATTTGTGATTTAACATTTTTCATTTTGTTGCATGCCATTTAAAAACAAATTTCTGGGATATTTGATATTTGCTAAAAGAAGCCTTTTCGTTTGGGATATATTCAGGCTTTGTCATGTAGCTAGTTATATTTATCTTGTTTAACTGGAGCATAGGACATAGCATTAACAATTGTAAACTAGTAACAGCTGTAATTCATGTGGGTCAGGTTAGTTTGCGATAAAGTTAAAAAACAAAAACAGAAGAAGTCAGTGGGCTAGGCTGAGTTTGCGTGAGTGGGCGGGGTTGACTCTGGTGCAGCTCCACCTTTGCAGTTCTGCAGCGAGCACCCTCTGGTCGGCTCCACGTGAATAACGATGTAAACGCAATGGCCCCACCCAGCCCAGACCAAGCTGACCCCCCAAAAGACTCCTCCTGGATGATGTCACTCTTACCTGAACAGCTCACCTGTCTGTAGCGGACCTCCAGGAGGTTCTTCATGTTTTAACCCTAACCCCACATAAAAATACATTTTCCACTTTACTGTTTATGATTGTCAGATTACGGTGGTTTTGTCACAATCCATCCCTGTAATGTTCTAAAACCTTTATACTATCGTTTAATTCTCTCATTTAACCTGAAACCAACATTTTCAGTTTATCATTTTATTCCTTCCCCTAGTTTCCAAACCCTCTGTTTTTGTGTCTTTTTCTTCTAGATGATTAAGGTTTTGCAATATAACAAGCCTCAAAGTGCCAGTGTGTTCCTACCACCACCAGAGGTGTGTTCCACTTGATGTTTTTGCCTGTTGTGAGTGTGTTTGTGTCCAAATTTGGTGCCATAGTGGTAAAACCTCTCCATTCCTCCTGGTAGTACTTCCAGGATCATTAGGTGTTTAAAGTGATGTATATCTGATGTGATTAACCTCCACCAGGACTCTCAGGACAGTTCTGATGGCATCCCAACAGCTCCCCGCATGACGGGCAGTTTGGTGTCTGATCGCAGCCACGACGATATCGTCACCCGGATGAAAAATATAGAGTGTATCGAGTTGGGACGGCACAGACTGAAGCCCTGGTACTTCTCCCCGTACCCACAGGAGCTCACCACGCTGCCCATCCTCTACCTCTGTGAATTCTGTCTCAAATACGTCAAAAGCCTCAAGTGTCTCCAGAGGCATCTGGTAAGAATTGCTTCAGTCACATTATCCTCGTGGCTTTGTGTTGCTCAGAGAGTCAAAAGTAAAGGTGGCTCATACAAAATGTCAGGTAGGCATATCAGCTGTAGCTGTTAGGAATGTTCAGCCGAATCGTGTTTCGGCTCGCTGAGCTGGGAAGGGAATTCTTATGTGGGTCTGCTGCTTTACTGTATTTCTCTCTTTTCTTCCAGACCAAATGTAATTTAAGACATCCTCCAGGAAACGAGATCTACCGCAAAGGCACCATCTCCTTCTTTGAGATTGATGGCAGGAAAAACAAAGTAATTAATGAAAATCTTTTCTCCTCGTTTTCTTCTTTCAGTTTTTGGTTCAAACATGGACTTCATGTCTTTCAGAATTATTCCCAGAACCTGTGTTTACTTGCAAAGTGTTTTCTGGACCACAAAACGTTGTATTACGACACAGACCCTTTCCTCTTCTACGTCATGACGGAGTACGATTCTAAAGGCTTCCACATAGTGGGCTACTTCTCAAAGGTACCAGAGGGATGACCGCTCACCTGGATCCAGTTCTGTGGCCATAGTCCATCTTTCTGTTTTCTGTTTGCAGGAAAAAGAGTCGACTGAAGATTATAACGTGGCTTGCATCCTGACCTTACCTCCCTACCAACGCAGAGGTTATGGAAAGCTGCTGATTGAGTTCAGTAAGTCATCACGCCGTCAGGAGGACTCTGCCTACTTCAGCTTCTTGACATTTCTGTTGGTTTTATGTGCGGTGGTGTTCAGGCTACGAGTTATCGAAGGTGGAGGGGAAGACGGGAACTCCCGAGAAGCCTCTGTCTGACCTGGGACTCTTGTCTTATCGCTCTTACTGGTCCCAGACTATCCTGGAAATCCTCATGGACCTTAAACCTGAAAATGGAGAAAGGCCACAGATCACCATCAAGTAAGGCCATTTTTATTTCAGCCTTGGTTCAGAGTCTGGTTCATCTGAACTGAAATCTAACAGTTTGTTTTGCTCAGTGAGATTAGTGAAATCACAAGTGTGAAGAAGGAAGACGTTATTTCAACACTTCAGTATCTTAACCTCATCAACTATTACAAGGTGAGACTCACGTCGGCTTCAGAAGAAGTTTAACCAACAAAATTCTCACTACAATATGGCTCCTTGTCTTGTACTCTTAAAGCCACACCATGCTACTTTTTAATATTCTTAGATCTTTTTCTTGAGCCAGTATGTGCTATAAGGACTCTTTACAGGGTTAATGAATCGTCACTCACCGCTCTCTGTGGCCAGAGTACTGCACTTGCAACTTCAGAGTGTCCGGTCCCTGTTAAAAGTGGCGCTGGCATGCTTGGAGTCTGCTTCCAGCACGTTTTAGATCATGAACACAGCAGATTTGTTATAATTTAGTGATGAATCACTCCTGTAGAAGCTAATGATGGCTGAGAAGACATTTCAGCTGTTAGATTAAGGTGTTAAAAAGATGAACGTACAGCGAGATCTGTTTCAACAGAACACTGGGGGGTGCTAAAAGCAAGCCAAAACTGCCTAGCGTCCCTTTAATCCAAAGACTAATAGTAATGACTTAATATTGGTATAAGAGGTCAATTAGTCATTAATAATGTTCTTTAGCATTTAAAGTGTTTTTAAATGTGATTCTTTGTATATTTGAAACTAAACATGTAGTTCTGTTCAGCTGCACCACAGTCATTAGGTTTAAAGTTGAGGATAATCCCATCATAACTCATATCAACAACTTTGTGATTTAAAATACAAAAAGAATGTGTTCTTAGTTTTTGTGGATAACTCTGAGATTGAGATAAATTGGTTGTGATTCTAGGGTCAGTACATCCTCACCCTCTCAGAGGACATTGTGGAGGGACACGAGAAAGCCATGCAGAAGAGGCATCTTCGTATCGACCCTAAATGTCTCCACTTCACTCCCAAGGACTGGAGCAAAAGAGGGAAGTGGTGAAAGGCCCTCAGGCGGGGACACCCGGACCCAAACCTTTGTGTCGTCTCAGTGGACTTGAGCTGGACCCAGGGCTGCTCCCCACTTTCAAACGTGAACACTTGAGATGAATAAGCTTTTATTAAGGACATGTTTTGATTATTGTGAATTTAAATCTGGAAAACTGAAAATACACACAACACTATTGTTGATGACCAACAGTGTTGGGAAATGACTGAAGCGTCTATTGAAAAGTGTCAAATTAAAAGCCTGATGACAAACGTCCTAAAAGGGGATTTTATAGTTTTAATGTCTAGTGAATCCTTTTCTTTTGGCTACTATACCTTTTGTACAAATTGTTAAATGCTTATTTGTTTTTAGCAACAAAACCTATTTTAACCATAACTTCTGAATATTTTAAATGGAAAAGTTCATTTAAAATGTAAGTATTTGCTAAAATAATGTGTGACATTAGTCAACAAAACCCTTTTGAGTCTGTTCAGCAATGCACCCAAATTCACTTCATTTACCTGTAATGGAAAATGTTGACCTCACTGTCAGCTGTGTAATTAACCCTTCATGTTTTTCTCCCCTCTGGAAACAACTGATGCTTGTTGATTTACGATTAAAGTCACTTTTCCTCTGCTGTGACCGTTATAGAAACAGGGAATAATGAAGAACAGGTTTAATTTCATTTTACGCTTCTTAGGAAGTTAAATTATTTTCCTTTTGCTGCATTTAGTGTCAACATATCAGTAAAAATAGGTTTCTTGTAATAATATTGAATAATCATATGCACAGCTACGTTTACCCCTTTGGCAGGAGTGTGGAAACAGTTCATTCAGATGGGTTTCTTGTTTTGAACTACATTATATATATTTTTTGTGATAAATGATTCTCCCCCAGCTGAACAAGTGCTTTTAAACCGTAAATACAGATGTGCTCAGCTGGTAGAGGAATGTAACTCAACTGTACAGCTTTTTTATTTAAGTATTTGTTTGTCTGCACAAGATAAACTAAAAGTAATATTTGTTTTATGTTAACGTGTTTAATTTGCCCTGTTAAAATTATTTCATATCTATGTAAAATATTTGTTTCTTCAACGTTTGATATTTAAAAAGAAAAAGTTGAACTCATGAAAAACATCTGAGTGTCTGATGTGTGTCCCACAGAGTTTATTTAGCCACTAGGGGGCAGCGTCCCTCCGTGGGGCCTGGGGCCCTGCTGTCGCCCACGGCGCCGACCCGGATGACCAGCTGGATGGAAACCAAGCTGTTACTACAGCGTTTACATACATATATACAAACCTGCTGTTTCTCCAAAAATCTGCAATAAAATATTGATGTATTTGTTCTGGTCATAGTTGACCCTTTAGTAGAGTATGAGGAGACTTCGCTGTCCTCTTAGCATTTTGGAGAAACTAATTCCTGAATGTGACGTTTTTCCTGGAAATGTGTTTTACTGGATTTTCCCCAAAAATCTACAGTAAAAGTATAACTTATTTGCTCTGGAAGTCTTGTGGAAAAGTAGAAGGTAAGTAAACATTTTTGTTCTCACTTCCTATCCATTGGGCCAATGCTCTATTACCGTAATGCACTGACGTATGTGCAAAGCTAATCTTGATAATAGCTCCAGCGTCGGCCGACTTGAGAGGGTGGTCTGCTCTGGGCGTCTCTGCTGCGGCCGCTGCTCTCGACCCGAATTGTAAGAACAGGGAAAGAGCCGGTATAATGTTAAGACAGATGTAATTTGTTATTACAGTGTAAACTGAATTACAGGTCAAAGGGCTCGAGGGATGCTTGTTTTCTGCAGTGTAAAAGGTAATTGTCCAGCTAGAACAACTGGAATAAACTATTCGATCAGACGAAGGTAATGAGTATGTTTTATGTGACCTGCTAAGAGTAGCTCGTTTTTCTGAAGGATTCACTTACCACAGGGCTTGGTTAACCCCCACCCCCCGGCGTGTGTGTGTGTGTGTTTTACTCATCTAGTCTGACTCCTTCAGCTCCACTTCACACCAGTGTTCTTCATTAAGAGCCTCTCCAGTGTACAAGAACAAAAATATGTTTTTGTTTGTTGCTATTTTTTCAGTTTCCGCTCATCAGTCCTACAAAATTATGTGATTTTTTATATCTAACTTGAGATATTTCTCATATGGGGATGATGTCATAAAATCGTTTTCATTTAAACTTGGTATTAAAAATTAAATGTTTTGAAACAATTAGTTGATTAAAGAAGCACACGTGGGCAGGAAAATTTCTCTAAAGATCTCTGCGTGTGTGTGTGTGTGTGTGTGTGTGTGTGTGTGTGTGTGTGTGCGTGCGTGCGTGCGTGCGCGCGCGCACTTGTCTTTATGGGTTTGTATGGACCAACCCCTGACGGGAGACCAACATTGTGTGGACATTCACTATTGTGTGGACATTTACCCGGTCCACACAACCAAAATCCTAGAGGAAGCTTCCTTTGTCCCACCTTGAGTTAAACATAATTTTTGCACCATTCTGGCTATAGTGGAAGCCAGGGTCCGGACAAACAACTCAGCAAACGTAGTCCACACAAACCCATAAAAACACGTATGTGTGTGTGTGTGTGTATCATCCATCTTCTGTAGCGCTTATCCACGCAGGGTCGTGGGGGGGGGGGGGGGGGGGAAGACACACAGGACAAACAATCAAGCAAACACACTCACACCAAAGGACAATTTAGAGAGCCAAATTAACCAGACATCCATGTTTTTGGACTGTGGGAGGAAGTTGGAGCTGAAGAGAACCCACCTGTGCACAGGGAGAACGTGCAAAATCCTGCAGAAAGACCTCAGGCTGGGATGTGAACGCAGGACCTTCATGCTGCAAGGCAACAGCTCTTAACTGTTGCACCACTGTGCAGCCCTGTGTGTGTATATTTGTGTGTATGTAACTATATTTGTGTATGTGTAACTAAGATCTGTGTGTGTGTGTGTGTGTGTGTGTGTGTGTGTGTGTGTGTGTGTGTGTGTGTGTGTGTGTGCAGTTAGATCTATGTATGTGTAAGTCTTGATTTGTGACTTGTGTTTACATTTTTGTGTGTAACATCAGCTCCTACACATACAAATGATTGAATACACACACAAATCACCTGGTACACAGTCTTTTGAGGCTCTTTTCTCACCTGACTGATTTGAGTGTATATGATGCATTTGAATGCTGGGTGGAAGAAATCTAAGCACACACACACGCACACATCTTTTGAGACTTTTTCTCCCCATATAGTTTTACAGCTGATTAAATGTTTAAGACTTCTGCGACCACCAGTAAACAAAACAAAAATCCAGACTCCAAACATGAGCTCAGTAATGAGTGGCTCCAACATTTCAAACATCTGTAGCTGCATGCTGGATGTGAGCGATCCCATGAGGTGAAAACGATGCACGAAGGGCATCTACTGTCTGTAACTGGAGTCCATTTTTGTAAACGTCCCTAGCCATCCATTTCCAAAGGTTCTCTATTGGATTTACATCAGGGGAACATGCAGAATGGTCCAAAAGATGGCGTGATTCTCCTGGAAGAGGTCCCTTGTCCTGCAGGTGTTGCAAACAGGGATAGCAGTAGCTCAGGAGGTAGAGCGAGTTGTCCGGTATTCAAAAGGTTGCAGGTTTGATCCCCGGCTCCTGTCAGAGAATTCAGCTGTTGTGTCCTTAACCTGCCTTACTGGTTGAGGTCAGAGGGATCGGTGGAGCCAATGTTTGGCAGTCTCACTTCTGTCAGTGTTCCCCAGGGCAGCTGTGGCCACATAGCTCATCATCACCAGCGTATGACTGTGATAGTGGATGACTGGTGGTTTTGTAAAGTATCTTGGGGGGTTGTAGAACCCTAAGAAGGAGCTAAACAAATAAAGGCCATTTACTGTAGTTTTGTCCGCTGTGGCGCCCCCTCCGCTGTGGCACATTAAAAAACATCTGAGCTGGCATCTGCTTCCCATGCCACAGGAAACCATCAGAACCATCAACGTTACATTTCTTCTCGTTAGAGAATAAAACCTTCTTCCAACTTTCTTTCATTGCCCCATGTTTGGTGCTCTCATGCTAAGTCCGAATGGTCGATTCTGTGGCGTCCAAAGAGACGAGGCTTCACAATGTTTTTTTGTTTCTGAAGCCCTTTAGTCCCAGATGACGTCTGATGGTTATGGGGCTGCAGCTGGCACCAGTAACAGCCTGACCTGCTGTTTTGATAAACAGCCAATTGGATCCTCCGGCTCAGTGCCGGTGAAACCTTTTTGGGTCTTTCACTTGACTTTGTTGTTCCATAACCCTCAGGATCCTTTAGGGACTTCCTAAAGACAGTCCTTATTTGGTCACCTCAGCAGCGATGGCGCACTGAGAGAGACCCTGCCATAGAGAACGTTTTTGCTTTGGGCATCAGAACACCTCCGTAGTGTGACTTCCTGACCACGAATCCTCATCTTTGGACAGATTTGATCAGCTCTAAAACAGCCAGTTTCAGTTGAAGTTTGCTGCTTAGAAAACCTTCAGTCTCACTCCCACGTCCTCTTGTTGCATTTTGAAGCTCTACTTGGACCCTAGTTAAGATTCCACCATGTGAAACTGTGTTTTAAACTTTTGATCGGGGCTGCATCAGTTCTTCCACTCAGGCAGTTTGAGGATTTTGAATCTCCACATGGTGTCACTGTAGCTTTGAGTGCTGTTGTACGTTATCCTGCAGAAACCACAGACAGCTGATTACCACTGTCCTGTTTACAGGCCGGTGTCTATGAGGAAGGAAGAAGTAAAACTATTAAAGAGGCTTGTTTTATTTGGTCAAATTGATCATTTCTTGTGGAAAAATGAATAAATTTAGGATTTCTTCTCCTGCAGGCTGTGAAGAGTAAAATTGACCATTTCTGCATAAAAGAGCGAAGTCCTCGCCAACCAAAGAGGTACGCTTGTTTTTTGTTTTTTCAAGAAAACTGTTTAAACGTCTATCATCTCCAGCCTGTGTTTTTATTTGTCTTATCTTCATGAGACACACACAGGCCTCTCCTCCGTCCCTGCCCCCAACCTTAGGCCTGAGCTGTTGACCTCATAACACACACACACACACACACACACACACACACACACACACACACACACACACACACACACACACACACACACACACACACACACACACACACACACACACACACACACACACACACACACACACACACACACACACACACACACACAACCATATGTCATGGCCGGGACAAAACTCCACGCTGTAATTAGGGGGATGGTTCCTGAGTATGGGAGCAGCATGATTCATCATCTCCTCTCCTGAGCATCATCAAAAGGGGTTTGCACAAATTTGCAGGTATGTGGGTTTCTTCGGGACTGGTTCTGTCTCACAAACGTCTCCGCTCTGGAGCATCCTTACCTCAGACCACACAGACTGTACATCCAGGAATAACACAGCAAGGTCGTAACTAATAAACACACTGCCACACTTCTCACCATTGCCCTAACCCTAAACCCATGTCCAAAGAAGGAGTCTTTCTGATTATTCCTACCATCTGTGAGTGAGCACCAGGAAGGTGGGTGAAAGATAGGATCAGGTGTTGCATCAGCAATTTAGGATTTTGAGCTTCAGAGGTGTAAGCCTCACGTGGTTGCTGCGGTCTGTCCGTCTCTGCCTTCACCTCCCTCTGACAAGGAGACGAGGAGGGAGGGAGGAGAAAGAGGGGGCTGGCTTTAGTGTGATGTGAATGGAATAGATTCAGCGCGAGAGGGAGAGAAAGAGGGAGGAGGGCAGCACAAATCAACCTGCCTCTTGACTTCAGCAACAGTAACACACGAGCTGCTGCTGCTGCGGACACACAGACCGGGAAGTGCGGTTGTATTATATTTTTGGAGAACGAGAGACCGAGAGCGAGGGGGGAGTGACAGAGGACATCAGCCGGGAGGAACTGCTAGAGGAGGAGGAGGAAGGGAAAGAAAGAAAGAGAGCCTCGCCGTGGAGATAGATAGCAGAAAAATGCTGCCATGGGGAGAAGAGGGGAGGGAGTCGACAGAGAGGAACAGGATGAGACCAGGCAGGGTCGAGCTGGACTGAAATGTGGAGGTAAGCGGAGATTTTGACATTCCTGCCCGGCATCTTTGACGATCTCTTTGTGATGATAATGAATTCAGATGGATGGATGTGCACGCCGCGCTCGCCACATACCTGCATCCAGACACGCATATGCTCTTAATCCAGCCCGTCATGAGGCAGTGAGGATGTGGAATAACGGTTTGGCATCATCATAGCAACACCCCCCCTCCAGCTCATTGTGTTGATGTCTCCTCCTTAAAACTGTCCTTTATTCAATCAGCTGAGGTGCATCACACATTTACTCGTTCAACCTTTGTCGCATTTCATCTCAGGCCTGCTCTCCTCCTTCTCCTCTTCTGACTACAACATCACCCCCCATCTCATTGTCCACCCCCCATCCAGGCACACAACCATCATTCCTGTCTCCATCCTTTGTGCTCTCCCCAATGAGGCATGATCGCCTTAGAAATCAGTGTTATGACAATGTCAGGAAGGCGCCGCACAAAACCTTGAGCGTTTGTAGCTGCAGGACTCAGAGATGAGGGCAAGGTGGAGGGAGGAGGGAGGGACATTTAGAGAATGAAAGAAGATGCAGGCATCAATAAAAATAGATAGATAAAGACGAGTGGTAATTCCTGAGGCACATTTCAAAGACTAAAAGGGGAAAAGCCATCGGCGTGCAGTTTTCTGGGATTTGTCGGGATAAAGGGGGATTGGGAGATTTGCACAGACAATGATGGAGTGGAGGAGCACAACCTGAGCAGGGGTGTTGTTTTTCAAGGTGGCAGAGACAATGAGGGATGCAGGAGTCGGGTCTAATGTGGGTTATGTGTGTTTCAGGGCTTCGGGGGTGGGGTGGAATGGGGGGGGGGGGGGGCTACTGGCTCCTGAAAGGGGGGGAAGAAAAGAAGGGATGAGGAGCTGAGCAGTAGGAAGACGAGCAGCAGCAGCTTACGTAAGCCAGTGCACTCAAAGGACGGGCCATTTCATTTCTACTGGGCTACTGACTCCTCGTCCCATGTGGTCGCGGCTGTGGTTGGGTTGAATGTTTGACACGATCAAATGCAGTTTGAACTCTCAGCGTAAGGAGCAATTTATTGGTCTTCCACTTTGACTCGCTTCTTCTCACATCATAATTCACCTCCACAGAGCTGTGTTCTTATCGCCATTGTCCCAGGAAGGCCAAACGAATGGAAATCCACTCTACTGGCCGTAGAGTGGCAATTAGACCTCCATTATTCTCCTTAATTAAATAAATTTCAACAATTATCTTCTCTTACTGTTGCTTTAGTTCTAGGTTTGTGTTCTGGTGACGAGGGCGGGTGAGAGGTGATTATTATTCATCAGAAATGAAAGGATGAAGAATTATTGTTTCTTTTTTGCCCAAAAAGGCAGAATTTAGTAAAACTTAATCCACCTGGATGCTTGTTTGGATGCTGGAGGCGCTGGGCGGGCTTAGCACCAGAGCTGCCATCGAGAAAAACTACAAAGATGGCATCGGCTCAGGAAGGGTGAACATTTTAAACGGCTTTGGCATCAACTTTGGACGATTTAGACGTGGGCTTTACTTTGAGACATGAGCAGATAGAGGTACTAGGAGTAAAATTAAAGAGTATGTCAGTTGTGACGTTTTACTTACTTTAATGAGTCGTTCAGAACTATAACAGCAAGATGGCTACTCCTCTATGTCGGAGACATATTACAGTAATATGTGTAGTACGCGCTCCCTACTGTGAAAGAGTGCTAACACCAGACATGGCAATGTATTTACCAATTTATCAACTTACTGCGTAAGGCTCGTCTTCGCTCATTGTCAAGAATCTTCTAGTGCTGAGCCGTAGCCGCCGACAGCCGTGAAACTCACAGACCGGAAGTGAGAAAGTGTTTTTTTATTTAGAAAAGAGTACTGCAGTAACCACGTTTGACCACAGGATGTCCTTCGTGCTTCATTTTTTACACATTACACCTTTAAGTGCTTTATTTAAAAAAAAAGATGTTTGTTTTGTCTTTGATGGTGTATGGTGGACCGCTCTATTGACAGATAGCGAAGAATGTGTCATGGTTGCTGTAGTTGGTCCTAGCGCTGCTCAATCTTGTGCAGAGACAGTTTGAACGACAACGGTAGACTCCGCCCCACAACAGCTCCGCCCATGGGTCGTGTTCAGACTATATATTTACATTTATAGGGAGGCGTGTCATAATGAGTATTGTTGTCATTCTGTTTGGTGACTCTTCAGTACGTTACATTCTTATCTCCCTAAAAGCACCTAAACTAATTTCTGCTGCTCGGGAATAAAAAGAATGAAATCTGATCACATCATTTGCTTATTTTTAATCTCCTCTCTGAGAGTTTTGTAATTCCAGGTTGAATAGGAAGCTAGTCTTACTTCCTGCATCGAAAGAGAACCAAAAGCGGTCGGCGGTGTGACTCAGACTAAGCTGTCAGTCCTCTTTTGTTTCTTTTGGCCCGTGAAATCATCCAGGTGGCCAGTGAATCTGTATCGATACCCTTTGAGTGTGTTTTCCTCTCAAAACAGCTTTACGTCAAATTTACTGTAGTACTGCGTTTCTTCAGATGTAATTAATCATAGACGGTAACTGGGCAGATTTTACTGTAGCCTGAGTCAAATGATGTCTCATCCCATTATTTGGAGCTTCTTTTTGCATGAGTGCTCACAGAGGGGTTCCCTGTGGGGGCTCAGCTTGATAGCTTGAGCCCCCCCCCCCCCCCCCCCCCGCTTTCACACTCAGACCTTACCTGTGCCCCTTACATCAAGAAGATCAGGACATTCTAGCTCGAGCATCATCTTGGAGTTCTTGCATGAACAGAAAACAGCAAAACAAAGTGAAAGAGTGACTCATCATTCAGAAGGCCTGCACATTAGTGATGAAGAAGTGTCATAAATAAATCCCACAAGCTGTTTTGTTATTTAGAAACACAGTTCTCTGTGCCTCCAGAGTCATTTTTTGAAAAGCTGGTTATTTTTTTCTCATTATTAAAATGTCCCTCAGTGATTTTACAACACCCACTGGCTGCTCAAGACAGTTTTGTTAGATTTCCCAAATCACACATGAGGGAGAACAGCCATCAATATCACTCCCAGAACCGTTTGCAAAAAATCCATCAAATCTTTCAGTGTGAAATCAGTGTGAGCAGAGAAAATTGGTCCTTCCAGTACAAAGAATTGAATCGTTGTTGCTGTTTTGGTGCTTTTTTTAATTTATGCTGTTCAGGAATCGAGAAACAGCTCAAACGCCTGATGTCATTGTCCTAACGAATGGCTTTTTAAAAAATGCACCCTTTCAGAAATAAATTCATCGTCCTCACTTATGTCACACAAACATTAAACCATTTAGTGCAGCCGTGGCTCCCTCTCATTGTTCTGGTTGCTATTAGCAGAGAAGTGCACTCGGGGGTATTCAGAGCAGATCAAGACCAGCCATTCATGCGTGCACCGCATCACTTCCTCCAAATACGTGGTCGATGGGGACATTTTTTAAAAGGCAGAAAGTGTCCCGCACTGATGGCTGCTTAAAAATACCCTCATGAAGCTTTCTATTCTGGGGATGTTGCAGGAAATATGAAGGATCGTCATTGTGTTTACTTCAAACTGAAGCGCCTCTTTGTTCTGACACAGCCGTGAGGAGGAAGCTGCTTCCTTGACGGTTTCATTTACACGTTAAAGAAGCGTGTGATGAAGAAGTAAGAGGACAGCGAGCAGTTTCAGGACTTTCTGTCGACCCAAACGGGTGACCACGCACAGGAAACCATACCGCAGAGATGTGATCTTAGTGACACGAGAGTGAGGAGGAGAGGGGGTTATGGTCGCCTTTAATCCAAGTTCTGTCTCACTTCCTCTTATTCTCTGCCAGTTTTATTAGCGAGGCCCTAACATGTGCTTCTCAGTCCAGTTTTATGTTATACAGAAGGAGTAATTATTATAATGGCTCCAGGCATTCAATCATACACCTCAGACAGCTTTAGAGCTACAAAACCACAGTTTTCATTCACCAGTGCGAAGCCACAGATGTGCAGGACCTGTGCCTTCACATGAGCATAATCTGTGCTCGTGGCATCATGGAGGAGCTCAGACGCTGTTTGCATCACCGGGTAGCAGATCGGTGCACAGGCTGCCTTTTTTTATGTAGGTCAGAAGGTGCAGAGCTGCTTAATGACACAAGGCCAGAGGGAAGCTGCAGCCAGAGCTCGCCTGTAAAACACCAAACTAACATGTGGGCATATTGTTGACTCACATGTGCATTTGTTGTTTTTATCATGTATTACGTGTAGCTACATTAGCATCAAGTTAAAGCATCAAGTTGTCTGAAACCTGATTTTAGCTGCTAATTTTTTTTTTGGGGGGGGGGGGGGGGGGGGCAAACATCACTGCAATAATTCTTGGGTCTAGGTCTAACAGTCCTTATAGGAATAAAAATCACCTGATGCCTTTCATTCCAGAGTCAGTTGTGTGATGTAGAGAATTATTGGAAATTTAGCTGTTTTATGAATTATTTAGAATAATTCTGTGACATTCTTACATCACAAGATTTTAGGTTAGTGATCAGACTGTAACATGAGTCACTTTCAGCTATCACTTTGCATCTGATTCCAACATCTGTGAAACCGACTGAGTTATAGGCATTTTTGAGTAACGCGGATCAGCTGTGGGTGCCATCCACAGGAGGGACCTTAAATATGTGGCCTTTACCATGACGTTGTCAAGGAGAGGGGGAGGTGATGTTGAAATTTGGATGACTATAGATCCCGCCCCTGCTCCCTCTCCCCTTCTGTGAGGACTTGGAAGCCACGCCTCATACCGCGCATGCACACGCAACTAGCATTGTTCCATCTGTGCTGCATGTTTTCGATATGTTCCTGCTCAGACAGACCTGCTTCTAACTGTTGAATTATCTCCTCAGCCTTCATCTGGTTCTGGAGGAGCTGATAATCACTCATGTTAATCAAATCTGCAGTTTTCAAGCAGGGAAACATCTAAAGCCGGCACTCGCAATGTTGCTAACGATACAACAGGCTAAAACAATAGTCCAATGTAGTTCTAGTTTAACGCTACATCGATCTCTTAGCTCCACATGAATACAAAAATGATTAATCCCTTTTTGTTCCTCCCCCTCATCTTGTACAGTTAGCTTGATATTTTGACATAAATTCAATAGGGAACCTAAAGCCGGGCGTACACTGCGTGACTTTTTCACTTTTTTGAGCCGATTTTCCACTCGCACGAGAATCCACAAGATCGGGGCGAGTTTTGCGCTGAGCGTTGTGTAGTATACAGGGGGTTACGAGAGGCGATTAACACCACGTGACCAGCTACCGATCAGCAATCGTGAGCTTGCACGGACTTCTGGAGTGTTTGATATTTTGCTCGTTCCTCGTGAGGGTTGAAGCAGCGCAGCAAGCGGCTGCGTCCCAAAAAGTACCAGAACCGCTCTCGGCGCATGCGTAATCATGCGTCAACACCGCTCATCCACTGTTTCCCTAATAACACACGTTGTTCGTTTTTATTTCTACACGTTTTTTACACACAATGACAAGGATTGTCAAGAAAGTGTGTTTGTCGTGTTCATGTCAAATTAAACTGATCACAAAACACAGATTTACTTTCTTTATTTTGTTTTCCTCGTCCAACTCCCATAAATCCCTGTGTGTCCACCTGAAGCACTCCCGAAGGACAACAGGCAAAACCAAGACAAAAAGTCTGACGTGTTGTGTAAAAACTGCTGTTTTTAGCACATTTTTAGGTCCGACGTGTTGCTACCAGACGTACAGTGTGAGCAGTCAGGTTGCATCCGAGAACTGGGTCGTGCAGTGTGAGCACATGACTCGTGAGACCTGCTCTGCGAGGAAGTCGTACAGTTTGAGCTGAAGCTGAGTGCTACGAGTGAAAAAGTCGCACAGTGTCCGCCCAGCTTAAGCCTCCTCCCTCTCTGGTCGGCTCATGGGACCCCGAAACAACGAAAAAATGATTGCAAGTCAATGGGGCTAAAAACTTTATTTTCAAATCCGCTTTGCCTTACGCCCTCGATCACACATATGTTGTTCTGCAATTTAAATGAAAACTAATGATGAGTGTTTCGACCACGTCAGTCTGGTACTGTACATTGAAATTTATCAACTTGTAAAAGCTTGTAATTAGCATGACTATAAATTAGATATCGGCACGTTGCATATGTTGTTTATGTTCTTAGCAGACGCTTTTACCCAAAGCGACTTACAATTATTTTTTTTAACCTATAGGGCATGTTGTGATCTGTGGGGGAAACCGGAGTACCCGGAGAAAACCCACGCATGCATGGGGAGAACACGCAACTCCACGCAGAAAGGCGAGTTTTGAACCTGCGACCTTCGTGCTGCGAGGCAACAGTGCTAACCACTGCGCCACCATGCAGCCCATAGCATATATGATGTCACCACAGAATCTCCTCTCCCCTAGCATAGCTGCTACTTACCACATGGCCAGATTCGTGGTGGTTCTTTCCTCATGTGGGAAGTTTGCTGAACTTACAGCCCTTTTCCCTCAGTTTTCTCCATGTCTGGTTTGATGATGTCACCTTCGTGAAGCACATCTGTAGTCCTGGACTTATTTTCACAAAAAACCTAAAATAGCATTTCCCCATGTTCATAAATAAGCGCTTTCCTGGTATCAAAAAGCTTCTTTAAAATTCACGGACATCATATGTGAAATCCATGGCACAAAACAAGCGGCGTTAGAAAATAACGTTTTTAGCCCCGTTGACTGGCATTCATATTTTCGTTCTTCCGGGGACCCATGATGCGGAAGTAGATGGGCGTGACTTAGGCTCCATACATGCCACGTACCGACGTCTCATTTGTAGTCATGCTAATTCCGAACTTTTACAAGCTAATAAATCTCAAAGTGCGTGACTGGTGTGGTGGAAAATAACGTTTTTAGCCCCATTGACTTGAATTCATTTTTTTGTTCTTCCATGGTCCCATGAGCCGACCGGAAAGGGAGGAGACTTAGGCTCCCTATGCAGGAAGAGTTAGCGTTTAAGCCAGGTTGGTTTGCTATACTGACGGAGGCATCTGTGTCACCCGTAGTACATGCTAGGAACAAGCACTCGTTCTTGTTGATTGACAGCTCCCTCTTGTGTATCAGCAACTCTGCTGGTGAACACTCTAGGCTCATGTAAATGAGGAGAGAAGGGAGAGAAGGGACTTTGGAGGAAATATAAACTATGAAAGATTACCTACTTTATGTCACAGAACATGGTAAATGGCCTGTATTTGATATAGCACCTTCTAGAGTTCTGGAACCCCCCAAGGCGCTTTACAACACAATCAGTCATTCACCCATTCACACACACAAACCCTGGTGATGATGAGGTACATTGTAGCCCCAGCTGCCCTGGGGCGCACTGACAGAGGCGAGTCTGCCGTACACAGGCACCACCGGTCTCTCCGACCACCAGCAGGCAAGAGTGGATAAGTGTCTTGCACAAGGACACAACGACAGCGACAGACTGAGCAGGGCTCAAACCTGCAACCTTCCGATTACGGGGCGAGCACCTAACTCCTGTGCCACTGCCTGGCATAACAAGATGAGATAGTCAAACCCCAAACCCATTTTTGGCTGCATTCATGCGTTCTCCTGTCTCAGCTGCAGGTTTTCAGATTCTGAGGAAAGACCTGCAGACACAAGGATGGAAACTTAGTGCGTCATCAGGCCTTTCTCCTCCCCCTGAAGCTAATCTCAGATCTGAAACCCACCTCTGTAATATGGTGGGTTCATGGTTAGAGCACCTGCTTTGCATGATGTTTCACTAAGACCTTACACCAGTTCGAATCTTGGTGTCAGCTGTATTTTATTATTTTATTGTTTTAGCTACACTTGCCCGTATTATGGTTTCAACCTTTTATTTTTTAACTGTTTAAAATAAAATATTTTTCTAATTTATTTGTTTATTTAGCCAGCTGAAGCCCATGTGAGTCCATGTGAGGTGAGCAGACTAGATCATCAGGTCTGCTGTGTCCCGTCCAAAGCATTGCAACTAAAATGCTATTTGGAAACGACCAAATTCAAAGATCTTTTAGAGGCACAAAACATTTTGAAGAAACTCATCAAAAAAACTAAACTAACAAAATGAAATTGGCTTCTCAGGGATTCAAACTTGCTATACTAGACCACTAAGCCCAATACAACAATTGAATTTCCTAAGGAACAGCTATTGTTCGTGCATTTTGTCAGAGTAGGGGTGGGCGGAGTGCTGGCGTTGTTTCCACGGACGCTTTCTGCTGATTCGCTGCTTCGTGGTGGCCCATGATGCTTTGTAGGTTATGTAATGAGTGGGCGGAGCTCAGGCCGCTGGAGGTGGGGTTGACTGAAACAGACGGTTTCCTTTCCGTTTACAAACACAGGCTGATGAAAATAACTCATATTTATAATAAAATGTCATCTCAATTGTGCCAACGGTAAGATTTCATCATACCTACCTTTGCTCCCAATGGTTTAAAATAGCATGATCTGGCCCCTTTAAGTTATTTCTTTTTTTTTTTCTTCCCAGCAATAAAATTGGATCAGATGTCGGTGTGTATAAAATAATCACTCTCTGGAATTTTCATCAAAATCCGTCCAGTAGTTGATGAGATACTGAGCTACCAGACAGACACAGTGTATACATACACAACTCTGTTTCCCCTCTTTAGCAACAAGAATCACTTTAAGAAAGGTCTCTGCCTCAAAAACAAGCAGCATTAGCTTGTTTTTCTGGATAACGAGAGTAATTTGTGTCCACTGAGCTCATAATGGGCGCAGACAGAACCAGTGCAGCTTGGAAGTTAAATGGCAGCCATTAACAGGCGACCCTCTTAGCTGATGCCTCAACTCATAATCAACACTCATTATGTAGAAGTAAAGACAGCTTAGGCTTTAAATTGCTCCCAAACAAAAGTTGGAGGGAAAAGTGTTTAGTGTTGACTTTGCAGCTGTTTTATGAGCCGTGTGTGTTTGAGCGGACAGCGGGGACATTGAGGAAGTAGAGAAGGTCAGCGCTTCTTCCTCTGAAAGCAGACAAGGTAGATGAAAACGCTACAGTGTGCTATTTAAGCAGCATTGAGCAACCCCCCCCCCCCCCCCCCCACCTCAGAGAAGGGCGCACAGATGACAGCGGGGTAACAGTGAGGCGTTGAGCTCAACATAATAGATACAGTCATGCAGCTGAGGGTCGGATCTGGTCTCTGACACACAGAAAATGGTCTCAGAAGAACAGCTGCTCTTCCTGTTTGTTCGCCTCATCGACAGCCCTGATGCTGTTCTCAGACATGCATACTCTTCATCTTCTCACCCAGCGCTCCCTCACACTCATCTGCCACAAGGTGTATTTTCAGATACACAGGAAGTGGCAGCGCGCTGCCAGGGCATGGCGTTGATGTCATGGCAAAATTCATGTCAGACAATAGCAGCAGAACACGTACAGCAAATTGCATTTGAGTGCAAGAGGAAGTTGTTTATTTAAAGCACAATATTATAGAAGCAGCTTTTCTAACCATACTTCCTCATTGCATTAAAGTCTGAGGCTCACTTAGAAAAAATAATCCACATGAATATCTTGTGCAGATTTCATGTTCTGACTCCTGACTGTCTGCCTCTTAGCAGCCTGTTGTCTGATGACCCAAAAAAAAAGGGAAGAAACATGAAGTGAGACCGGAGCAGACACACAGAAAGATGACCTTTTCCCACTCCGGTTTACTGTAACACACCAGACGCGTGGCGTCCTCCGAGAAGTCAGACTTACATATAAATCATAACAAATCAGCTCCAACCGGCTGATGAATAATTAACGTCACAGTAACCCTCGCCCTCTTCGGGCCCGGCCAAATTAATAATGAATCAGCCAGAAGATTTACTTTCAGTTTATTCTGCGGAGCCTAAAGGAAGTCTTGACCTCTGTGTGCATTGATTTCAGCCAAGCAGAGGAGAGGATACGGACAAAACTCCTCATTTTCTTAGCAAATGAAAACTGCAGACCTCCTTTAAAACATCATCAAAGTCACCTTTGAAACTAAGTATGAGAAAAAGTTACGCTGAACAAAAACAGTCCTAACCTGCGCTGTTTTAGTCATCATCTTCTTTTCTTTTTAAATCAGTTAAGCAGCAGATACTTAGGATTATGTGTCTGTGGGGATCAATAGCTCAGACTGACGTTTGCAAAACAGCTTGAATAAAAAGAGTGATAAAACACTTCACCCAATGAAAGCGAGAGTGCAGCACTCAGGAGCCTCTAGACTTGGCCCAGTTCGCTGTCCGCTTTACGGCGAGGCGTCGGGGTGGAGTTTAACAGCGAAGATTGAGGAGAAAATGTTGGTTGAAGTCCTTTTCCTGAATCGGGTCCAGCCACATTAATACACATTTACTCTCCTTTCTGCTGCAGTCCAGCGTCACGTGCTCAAAGAGAGGAATGCAACCTGATCTCAGATGTAGCAGCTTGTGCGCGATCGATGATGAAGCGTGAGACTGAGACTTGGCTTTAAATTTCTCAGAATCAATCAGTATTAGGAGTTGATTCAGACCTTGTGGTTAAGAGTTGGGAAAGCTGCTTTTAACTAGAACAGGAGTCCTCGAGAGCCTCTGCACAGCAGGTTTTAGCTGTTTCTCTGCTCCAGTGCACCTGAATCACCTGTTCAGCAGGTCACCAAGCTCTGCAGAAGCCTGTTAATCACCTGCTCATTAAAATCATGTGTGTTCAAGCTGGGAAACCTCAAAAATGCTGGATAGGGTCCCTCGAGGACCAGGATTGGACACTGAAATAGAACAGACAGTGGCACAGGAGCCACTAACCTTGAAGGCTAGAGAAGCTGCACGTTTTACAGACTTGTGGTGCGAAGTGAAAACAGAAGTGAGTAGAACGTTAGAGCCGCTCGACAGTATCTCATGTGGCACCAGGAAGCCTGTGCAGAGAAATGGTGTGTTTCAACATTAGACCGTAGGTACAAGTAGCTGCTGCGGCCAGCATGGTGCAGCTGAAAGGCTGCAAAAGTAAAACTATTGTCCCTGATCAGATCTGCAGCTAAGCAGTTAAGCCGATTGCCACAGCTTCACCTTAAGGGAAGAGAGCTCAAACGTCAGCCTCCTACATCCAAACTCCGCCCTTCCTTCTCATCATTAAATGCTCAGCAGTTGTTTGATTAAAGGACACCGCGAGACCAAATGCGCTCATTCATGCTGCAGTGTGGGCAGCCGGCCCCTGAAAGGTGTGGAAGTGTTGTGTTGACAGGATGACGATATCCATCCTCCCAGGGTTCAAAAGTCACTCGTCTCTTCCTGTTTCACAGGACACAGACTTGCATGAGCAGGCGCAGCAGAAGTCAGCCGGCCATGACTTCCCCAAAACCCTGTTGTGTTTGACTCAGCTCTGCTGCGGCATCCGCTTGTGTCCCGTTTTACACCAGAGCCCGATGGGTGGGGGGGTCTTGCTGTCAGTGGGTTACACCACGGTCAGTTACGGCATTCTGGTGCACAGAAATGGGCCAAACAGTTCTGTAGAAGCATGGGACAAGTCTATAAAAGAGACCTTTGGCTAAAAAACTCCAGATTTGTGTCAAAAATAAAGATTTTTTTTTATCGTAGTGTGTGTTTATGTCTGCACTTGTGTCTCTAAATAAATTAAAAAGCACAAATGTCCATCAAATACCTTTGATTTGGACTTCTTCACCATTTTGACAGAACATGGAGCACAGAGGCAGGGGTAAACACTCCTGCCTACATGCATTATTGAGTTTCTCAGTGACGGAGCCTGAATATGGAAGGATGAAGGAGTCTGCAGAGAGAAGCAGACCTTTGAGAGGGAGCTTATGCACCAAGTCTTTAAATAATCCTGGACAGCATCAATCACACCTCTGCTGCTGCTGCTGTTGGACAGAATCTGTTTGCTGAATCAAACGTTAATCTGAGTGGAACCAAGAAGCTGGATGCTGGAGACATGGAGTCACGTTCGTGGAGAGCTGTGGATGGTGAACGGTGTTTTTCTAGATGCATGCTGCTTGTTGGTTTCGCTCAGCTGGTTTTTGTTGCGTTCTCAGGGGTTGACTGTTTCAGCTGCATGGGCTCATATTCAAGGGCGTCAGTTTGTTTTCAGAATTGCTGGGGACAATAACCATACACTTGAGTGGGGTTTAAAAATTGCTGGGGACAATAAAGACAGGCTTTTTTGAAAGTGGGGGGGACACAGCTGCCAATCACAAATTTTGCCGGGGACATGTCCCCGGCGTCCCCGGTTAAAATGACGCCTATGCTCATATTAGAAAATGACTCAGCTGTCAGCGTCAGAGCGTAGCCTGCAGCTGAACTGAAAGAGGAAATAGATATCTGCAGATTGGACACCGTTTTGTTGTAGTTCAGTTGTGCAAAGGGTTAAAAACGGCAGAGGCGGGATGCAAAGCTCAATAGAAAATAGGTTCATGTCATGTTGTTCTTTAAAAACAGAAAACTGTTCAAATCAGGGTTCAGTCATTTGTTCTGATTCAAGTGAATCCTACAGATTAAATCCTTCTGATGGATTTAACCTCACAAATGTTTCTGTTCTTGGTTCGTTTTGACGCTTGAGGGGAAGTATTGTAAAATGTCATTTTGTTTTGTCACACTGATGTATGCAGCAGGAAGTACAGCAGCAATACAAACACGGTCCTGCCATGTGAGGCGAGCAGAAACGTAAAGGGGGCAGTTCCTCTTTACTTTGTACTTCTGGTTAAGGTAAATCACACACTTCTGTAACGGGAGCGAAAGCTTCCATGTGAGGAGAGAATCTGCCTCAAAGCTAAATAATTATCTGGATCTGATCTAACGCATCACACGCCGTTACAGGTGAGCAAATGATGCTCTTATTTCATGAAGTTTTGCTTCTTTCTATCCAGGAAACCGTGTTAGAGGAAATGGTTTCTGATTTTGATTTGAAGGGAAGCGTATCAAACAATGAAGAGTGGCGTAACGGTAAATCAGAACATTTAGATCCTTTTGGCGTGAAAAGAGCAACTGGAAACAGAAATGACTTTTAACAGATACGCGAGGTTTAAATGTCGTTGATGTCTGAGTCACATTGAGGTGTTTGACAGGTTTTCCCACAGCGCTGGTGCTTCTTGTCTGGAGATAAACACGTTTAATAACTGAGAGTCGTTGTGGTTGAAGCTTTGTTCTGCTCAGCATGCTCTGCAGTTGATCATGTGAGCTAAAACACGCGAGGAGAGCTTTCTACATACGATGGAGCTTTTGTCTGAATCTCTGAATTATTTCTCAAATCACACCAAAGAACACAAATTAGCAATATTTTCAAGTTAAGATACGTGTTTGATGATAAGTTGAAGACGTGTGGCTTGCATAGTTGTTTTTGTTTATTAGGACAGAAATATTAGTTTTCTTTTGCAGTTTTCTGATCGAGTTCCTTCATTTTATCTAGAAAAGTGCCAGATAAATGCAAAACAGGGAAGGCTGTTATTGGTTTAACGTTCAGGAAACAGCAGAGAACGTCCCTGTTAGTAGAAGCTAACCGTTAGCATTCGCAACTGCACCACACAGCGGAAGCTCCTCCAGGCTTGTGTTGTTTGAGATAAAACAACATCACAGAGCAAACAGAGCCAGTGGTAGAGCCGTGTTGCTGTTAGCCAATCAGAGGAGAGATGTCCAAATAACAGGACATAAAACTCCAGATCCTGCCGTGTTAAGCTCTCCTGTGATGTGCCAGACTTGTCCCTGCTGTTCCAGTCATTTCTGGGCTTTTTTTGCCCCGAGTACGGCTTGCAAGGCATTCATTCCTGCCAGAGACCACTGAAAATGTATTGATTAAATGAGTTTCCCACACCTTTAAGATGATGAATCGCTGTGTTCATCTTTTAAATAAGAATTCTGATTCCAAACTTAGGATGCACACTCACCTGCTGTTATTTCTATTTAGTTTTTAGTTAAACTCTTGGCCCTTTTCCTGTTTGTGCCGCAGGCTGATGGACGTGGGCTCCTTTGTTGTTCGAGCAGATTAAACCGAGTTCTTCTGAATCCGTGGGGGACTGGATGAACTGTTATAGAAACACGGATCATTTCGTGGGTCGGGGTCATAAAGCATCTCAGGAATATGTGAGTGTAACAAAGAGACGGATAATCTGAGTTCAGCATGAGCTGCATGTTGGTGGAGTGTTTCTGGTCGACCCAGGAAGGAGTGTTTGTTGTTGAAACAACATGAAGGAGACCTGTTAGTTCTGAGAGGAAAATCAGCTGCCAAATAAAAATGTACACCCACTTCCTGGTGGTTGGGAGAAAATGGACTTCTCATACAGTCATCAGCGTTTGAGAGCATGTAGATCACACTGCACATAATCATCACACAGGAGAAATTATACGGGTGGTGTTTGAGAACATTCATTTGAAAGCTCTTAGAGAGGAACATGAGCAGGTTTTCAATGTCAGACCTTCCCTCAAATGGTCGGAAACATATTGGATCTCAGTCAAAGAAACTAATTAATCATATTTCTGTTCATCTTTCCATATTATTAATGGTGCCAAAGCACTGAAGCATCCTTTCAACATACATTTGTTGGAAAATTTAAACCATGGTGACCATAATGAGCCAATAATCTTATAAATAAGGACCTTTGTGCACCTGAAAGTCATTTTTAAGATCGCATTTTATTTAAAAAAAAATAAACTCAGAAATTCAAACAATAATTAATTTGTTTGACTCACACTGATGTTTGAAACCCTGAGATATATGTCTCAAGTGAAAATTCTGTTTATTGGCAGGCCAATAAACCAAAATCCCCTACTCGCAAATTCCCACAAAACCTCTTCTAGCATGAAAGTGTCCAGATGGAGCATTAGGATTAGTACTTTCATCAACCCCTCCATAAAGGGTCAATTTTAAAAGGGTAGACATAAAGAATGTTAATATTTTAACATGTAAACTTCAGATCAAATATGTTAGAAAGGAAACTGGATGACCACCTCAAAGCCAAAAGTGACTCCTGCTAAATAACAAAGAAAAACACCCACTAAAGACAGAAACTTCTAATACAAATCTACTAGAATTACCATAAACACCGCGTCTCGCGTCATTTCCCAGCACGGCATTCAAACCCTCACAATCTGATGTCCACATGAGTCAATCAGCTCATTTGTCTTTAAAGGATTTTTACTGTCAGATTTAAATGTCAGTGCATTCTCTCACAGTGAGGAAATGGAGAGAGTGTGTAGCAGACAAGCAGGGGAAACAAAGATTTCTTGTCACTTCCTCCCCTCACTCTTTATCATTTTTTAGAGTATGTATGCCGCCAATTTGAAAGGGAACTTCTCTATTTTAAAGACAAAACACAAACTCTAATGATGTAAATTAATTCACCTTAAGTTTGTTTAAAAGCATAAGCCCACATAGCGTCCTCTGATGCAATAGAAATACGGTTTTGTGTGTGTGTGTGTGTGTGTGTGTGTGTGTGTGTGTGTGTGTGTGTGTGTGTGTGTGTGTGTGTGTGTGTGTGTGTGTGTGTGTGTGTGTGTGTGTGTGTGCGCGCGCGTGCTTCTGCACTGCTCTGCACCTGCTCTTCAGGCTGCAAGAGAAGCGAGATGCATGTGACGAAGCGAGACAGGAAGAAGCCTCATACCTTACTGGCATCAAAATAAGGTTTCATCTTGAGCCGATTGACGTGAGTTTGGTCAAAGATAGGATACGGGTGACAGGAACAGCCTGAAGTCTGTTTTCACGGTGAGTCGCTAGCACGTCCTCTAAGGATACATTTAAATAGAGAACTTTACTGCTTAGTTTATTTTAGCATTAATATTTGGCCTTTTAACCTCCTGAAAATAACAATAGATTTCCTCTGAACAAGACGCCAGTTGTATGTTTTACAGATATATTAGAGAAGTAAACACAAACATGGGGTGAGGTTAAAAAGTATTTGTCAGCCACCGACTGGGTAAGCTGTCCCACCTAAAAAGATGAGATGTCTGTAATTTTCATCATAGGAACACGAGGAACTCAGATTGTTTTGATTTTTAAAGAATTTATTTGTTTAAAGGTGCAGAACATTAGTATTTGGTCAGTAACGAAAGTTCACCTCAATACTTTTTCATGTTCAAGAATGACAGACGAACATGTCTGTAGGTTTTCACCAGTTTGCACTCCCTAGCTGGTATTTTGGCCCATTCTTCCATGTAAATACCAAAGTCTCATCTGACTACATGACATTCACTCAGTCCTCCTCTGGATCTTCTAGATGGGTGTCTGGCAAAATCCAGACAGGCCTATATGTGTGGGGGCCTTTCAAGCGCTGTAGGATTTCATTCCACAATGATGTAGTGTGTTGTCCCAGTTCTCTCCAGGTCACTCCCCAGTGCCCTTGTGTAGTTCTAGACTGTTTCTCAACCTTCGCAAGGTCAATGGTATCCCTCAAGGTGAGATCTTGTATAAAGCCCCAGGTCAAGGGACATTGTCTGTGATCCTGTTTTTATTTATTTTCTAAGTGGATCTCTTCTCACCAAGCTGCTTGCCTATTGGCTCATCCCAGTCTTGTTCAGGTGTCGAATCTCATCCCAGGTGTCTTTAGACAGCTCTCTGGCCTTAGCCGTAGTGGAGGTTGGAGTCTGAAGGTGTGGACAAGTTGTACAAATAACGAGTTTTAACAGTTACCATTAATACAGGTAATGAGAGGAGGATAGAAGAGCTTCTTAGAGATGTGATAGGTCAGTGAGGGCCAGAATTCCTGCTTGTTCGTTGGTGCTTATTATCTGCATCCTAAATATAAATACATTCTTTAAAATCCATAAAATGGGATTTCCTGGTTTGCTTTGCATTCTGCTGAAGAGTACCTGTGATGAAAATTACATGAGTGATGTTTATTTGACATGGACACAGCAATTACATTGGACGAACCAGATGCATTGTTTAGTGTGTTAGCACACGTGCTAATTTGCAACACTTGTCCATAGAACCTTTCTAAAAAGTAGACTACATTTAAATAAAATACAAAGAGATCAACAATAAATCAAAGAGAAAACAGATTAAAATTGCAAACAATTTTCAATAAAAAAGAATAAAAAGAATAAAACAAGGCAATTTGAGCAGCAATGCAAGACTTGAAAACTATTCATGTAGACATTGTTGTTTAGACTTTAACCATTTTTTGAGTTCTTTGTTAAAAACGTTACTGTCCGTTTCTAGTTTTAGGTCAACAGGTAGAGAGTTCCACAGTTTGGCCCCCTTTACAGAAAGAGCAGACTGACCAAAAGAAGTCTTGCACCGCGGGACGAGACAATCGCCGCAGGTGGAGGCTCGAGTGATCGTTCTATGAGAGCTCTGACGTCTGATGGCCACAGTAGAGAACAGTTTAGACAATTTATCATTTAGACAATTGAAAAAGAATCTTAGAGTGCTAAAATTAATAAAATTTTCAAAAGTGAGAAGATTATGTTTCCTTAAAATACGGCAATGATGCCATTTCAATGGTTTCTGGTCCATAATTTTTATTGCTTGCTTGTATATTAAGACTATAGGTTTTAGAGTGGTGGATGAAGCCTGTGACCATGATGTAATGCAGTATGATAAGTGGGGAAAGATCAGTGCATGCATGTACAGTTTAGTAGTTTGGTGTGACAGGTTCCTTCTGATAAAACGGAAGCAGTTTAAATTTGTTTTAACCTTATTACAGACGTGCTTAACCTGACTGTCAAATTTTAGGTGTTTGTCTAGGATGATCCCAAGGTACTTCACATCACTCCTTACTTCAATGATTTTCTCTTTAATCCTAACCTGAAATAGTTCCTGATCAGGCCTGTTTCTCATGGAGAAGCATATGGACACAGTTTTTTTAACATTAAGAGTTAGGTGGGATGACTCTAGCCATTCTGAGATGTCTGATAAAGCCTGCGTCAGGCGCTCTCCTGCCAGGCCAGGTGTTTTTGTGGACACATAAATGACGGTGTCATCAGCATACATCTGGCAGTTGACGCCTGAGCAGCTCATCGGAAGGTCATTAATGTACATTGTAAACAGCAATGGACCAAGCACGGATCCTTGTGGTACACCCATGTTGTTTGCAAGCAAACTTGACTTGACCTCATTAACCCTAACACACTGCTGTCTACCCTCCAGGTGTGAACTGAACCATTTCAAAGCTTCAGGTGATATTTTAAATTGCATTAGTTTATTAAGTAAGATGCTATGGTTTACTGTGTCAAAAGCCTTTTTTAGATCCAGAAACACTGCCCCTACAACACATCCTTTATCCAGAGAAGTTTTGATTTTTTCAAGCAGATAACAATTTGCAGATTCTGTGGAGTATTTCTGTCTAAAGCCAAACTGCTGTGAATAAAGCAGTTGGTTGGACTCTTAAGTGATCCATTAGTTGCTCAGCTACAATCTTTTCTAGGATTTTTGAGACTATCGGGAGGATGGCAATAGGCCTGTAGTTACTTGCTAAGTCCTTTTCTCCCGATTTGTAGACTGGAGCAATTATTGCAGTTTTCCAGCTTTCTGGGAAACTCTTTGTTTGAATTGATAAGTTTACTAAATATGTGATTGGCTCCAACATATAACTGTGATGTTTCTTAATAAATGTAGTATTTAAGTTATGGATATCCTTTGCCATGGACATCCGCATGTTTGTTACAGACCTCTCATCTTTTTACGTGGAACAACTTGCACAATCGTTGGCTGCCGAACACATTTTGCCCCTCTGTGGTAAGTGGTGCTTTGAGAGGCTGCTTACTCTTATTTTTCTCGTGAGCTGCCAGTGAGCCAGGAAGGCCCCTCCCCTCTACGCTCTATTGTGAGCTTATACAGGGTGGATGTGCGGTGCATTAAACTCACTACTGAACTATTTAAGGAAACTTTGGAACAAAATAAATACAGAAATACAGAAATATGAGGCTTTGGTCCAGAGCAAAACATGTGTCTGATCAGTTTTTATTTTAGACATTTTGCTGTTTCAGTTTCAGTTTTATGAACTAATTTCAGTTTTTGTAGTGCGCTGATCTTCCCTAAGACTTATTTCTCTGAAATCCTTTGTTTTTTTGAATTGGTCTCTTTAATTATACACCAGAGTAAATCCCATTGCTATTAGTGGAGCAATCCGCGTTAAAAGCTTCCATTTTTTTCTGCTTTTTCACACAGGTGGCCAGTGTTTGGAGGCTGCAGGCACTGAGGAGTGCAGACTGATGGGTGCCATGTTGAACAGGTTGATACAGATAAAGCCTCTCCTGCACAGAGGACATAAAGACAGGCTCCAGTGATGATCCTCCCATCCTCACTCCTCTGCAACGAGCATCCTAAAACTAAACACATGCACATGTGGATGGACCCCTCCAGCAACTTCCAGCACACCTTCTCCTCCATCACGCCCACTCACCGACTCACTGACAAAGTGTGGCATCTCTCACAAGCACCTATGAGAGCCCAAAGGTTGAAAGAGTTCTTCCATTTTAAGTGGTGTGAATGAGACTTCATTTGTTGATTTCACTTTGCTGGATTTTTCATTTTCATGCACAGCCTCCCCATTTCACACCAGCACCAGAGCAGGATAAAAGGTTAACTGGGACAGCTGAAACCTCCAGGGAATATCACATCACACTAGATTGGAGTCCCTTTCTCAGGCACCATGCAGTCAGATGACTTCTTCATCCGGAAGTTTCGCCGTCAGAATGTGCGGCCGCCCATCGCCGCTGTCACTTTTGACCCCAAACGGGAAGCGGGTGTAGTGGAGTGGCCCCCCCGGAAGGCCGGTGACGGAGCTGAGGCAGACCGCCTCACTCCGAGCCGCGTGGGGTTGACCCTGCGGCCAATGGGGCGGGGTCACATCATGCAGAGGAGCAACAGCGATGTGACCTTAGGAGACCTGGATTCCTCTGGGAAAACTGGGGGGAAAGTGATCCGAGTGGTGGGTGAAAAGGTGGGAGCGGGACTTCAGGGGGACTCCGGCGTGCTGCTACACAGGGAGTATGGCAGCCTGTCCTCACTAGAGAGACAAATTCAAGCCCAGGAGCCAAGCGCAGAAGACCACGGGCCCCTGAGTCCAAGTGCCCTCCGCTTCAAAGACCCCTTTGTGCTTTTAGGATTGCATGAAAACCTTGCAGAGCCTGACGGGTTCTTTCGGGGTTTGTCTTCCTCTTCAGCGGACTCACAAAAACCCGACAAACCACCGAAGCCTGAGGGTCTGGGTAAAAAGTCCAAATCTACACCCCCTCAGATCCCCCAGCCAGGCCCATATGATAACCTCGGAGGTGGAGCGTGGGTGAGGAACTTTGCCCACTACGATGTTCAGAGCATCCTGTTTGATCTCACTGAGGCGGCCTCAAACAGAGACAGCATAGGACGCAAAAAGAACATCACCTCTGGGGCTTCAGCTGCCTCCCAGCTTCGTCCCCTCTCGCAGACTACCCCGTCCTCACCAGCGCAGGGTGGCGTAGGAAACAGCGGGAGCGCCGATGACCCCGAGCAGTCGCTGCTGCTGGATGAAGGCGACGGCAACGATAACGAGCTCCTCCTCAGCTGTCCCCACTTCCGCAACGAGACCGGAGGAGAGGAGCAGGTGGGTCTGGGTCTGTCGTCCAGCCGGAGGGGGCTCTGGTCGAGCCTGAGAACCCCCAATGACGCCGTTTCTGTCCTGGAGGAGCCCAGAGAGAGTCACGTCCAGCTGCAGGGCAAGAGCAACTACTTCATAGAGTATGCAGACCTGGGAGCTCATTACTATCGCAAATACTTCTACATGAAAGGTACGTGACAGTGCAGGGGTCAGCAGGTCAGCCGCAACATGCAGCCGTTTCTTTTACATCATTCTTTTGTGGGTTTGGATCATCTTGATGTAGTCTAAAACATTAGAGAGAAAACCTTCATAAATGCAAGTTCTTGCAAAAACGACTCAAATAAACTTTACTGTTAACCTAAATATTTAAATGTGTGCCACCTAAGCAGACCTTCTTTTGTTTGTTTTAAAAGCTTCACTCTTTTTTTTTTTACTGAAAAATGATTTTAAACATTCACTTCAACCAGAATTAGGATTTCTTGCTAATATAATTGAAAATGCACTCAGCTCAGATTATTACCACAAACAGCAAAAAACAGCACGGTAATGAGAATGTACTCACTGTGGTTCTGTGAAGTTGTTTACTTTTAATTAGCTTTAATAAAAAATTCCTTTTATTGACTAAATGGTGACTTGGCTTTATTGCATCTGTCTGTACACCTGCCATGTTGCTTCACTCAGCAAAACCTCCCGTCTAAAGAGAGCAGATGTGAGGTTTAGCTCGACTGCTGTGTGCACTAAACTTTAAGGAGCTTTTGATGAATGTTATTTAGTTTTGCATTAACTTTATTTGTATTTACTTTAATTAAGTTTACAATAAATGCGGATGACAGAAAAATGTCAAAAACTTTTCAGAAACAAAGACTTTTTTATATGAAATAAAACTTGGAACTTTCTTCTAAGCATTTTTTAAAATCTGGATACAGTCTCAGTATTTTTATCCAGTGACAGACTTCCCTAGCTGTTCCTAATGTTTTTTTTTTTTCATCCCAGAACACCAGAATTTCTTTGGGAACGACGATCGCCTCGGTCCGGTGGCCATCAGCTTCCGACGAGAGGAGAAAGAAGGATCCAGCGGAGCTCAGTACAATTACAGAATCATCTTTCGCACTACAGAGGTAAAGCTGCCACTTATTCACCTTCTGGTCCATCCTGCGTGATCCTGAGCTGATCGAAACCCTCTCCTCAGATGAAGACACTGCGAGGTTCCATCTTGGAGGAGTCGGTGACCTCGGCTGCGCGTCACCCGACCCCTAAAGGCCTGTCTCCCAAACGCCTGCTGGAGTTCATCATGCCTGAACTCAACCTGCACTGCATCCGCCTGGCCTCCAACTCCCCAAAGGTCCGGGATACCCTGCTCAAGCTGGACGAACAAGGGGTGAGGAGCGCCTCTGCTTCAAATTTGTGGATGGGAATATTTAAACTGTTTTTGCCATTTATCGTCCACGTTGACGGTGTTTGTAAGTATCTGCAGAACTTCAACAAAAACCTCCAGAAACTTGAAACAAGCTTTGTTCGCACAACCAGAATATATAAAGAAACTTTTTCATTTTTTAACACAAAACAGAAAATTTAAAATAAGCACAAGAATCCAAATAATAGAAATTTCCCAATAAAAGGTTCAATTTAGTTGATTTAGTTTTGTTTCTCTGTGCAGCTGAATTTTCAGAGGAAAGTCGGGGTGATGTACTGTCGCGCTGGGCAGAGCTCAGAGGAAGACATGTACAACAACGAGAGCTCTGGACTGGCGTTTGAAGAGTTCCTGGATCTGCTGGGCGAGCGGGTGCGGCTGAAGGGCTGGGAGAAATACCGAGCTCAGCTGGACACCAAGAGTGAGCTGAAAACACCCTCCACACTCCGTCTCTATTAGCTGCATCTCACTCTGTCGCAGCGCCGTTATCCAGAGGGCATCAGTGTTCCTCTGAAAGGCTGAGATAACGGTTATCTAGCTGCATGTAATCTGAGTAATGCCTGCGAAATAGCATAGTCACTGCTGATTATCTCCCAGCTTCTGCTTCCATCAGTGAATTCCATATAGTTTGTGTTCAATCGTCAGTTCTGGGATGATGAATTCTGTGTGTGTGTGTGCGTGTGTGCGTGCGTGTGTGATGCTGTGGATTTACAGCGGACTCTACTGGATCACATTCCCTCTACACGCGCTACCAGGACTATGAGATCATGTTCCACGTGTCCACCATGCTCCCTTACACTGCCAACAACACACAGCAGGTAAACGACACGCATGTTGCATTTGACTCTAATGTGATTGCATCAGTTCCACCTTTCCACACAAACTGTTTTACCAAACGCTTTAGAAAAATCATCTGTGCACCAAAAACATGCATGACGTAAAAATCCTGCCCTGCAGCCGTAACTCCCTCCCTCGTGGTTTTACTGTTGCCGTGCGAACCTCGCGGACGCGTCAAGCATAAACCAACCGTTAGAATCCGTTCAGGTACATTTATACATGTCTACAGTTATCTGGGGTTGCGTTATTTTGTCAATTTGTTACTTTTAGTTCAACATAGCATGTTGTGAATCAGTTGCAAGTTTACATCCACCCCAGCAAACATTTGGACGTTTAATGACTGTTGAAACGTCAAACCGACATGTTCCATTATGGTTGAAAAATAGTTCCAAAATGAAAGTTGAACCGACATCTTTTCTGACCGTGACTTAAACGGCTTTCAGCACCTCTCATTTGGACGTTTAATAATAAAAATTTAGGCCCCTTATTACCGTATTAATGTAAAAAATATATATCATTACTGGAAAATATATCATTACTGGAATAAAAAAATACATTCCACATGTATTTCCATCTGAGACGGAATCTCGTATGTCCCAGACCCATCTTACCTGGTGACAAGGAAGGCTATTGCTGCTTTAGGGCCCAGGAAACAGCAGAGAATGTTTGGACTAGCAGAAGCTAACCCTTAGCATTAGCAACTCCACCACACAGGAGAACTCCTCCAGGCTTGTGTTTTTTGTGGAGATAAAACATCAGCATTGCAGAGTAAACAGTCAGTGATAGTCACTTTCCTGTTAGCCAGTCAGAGGTGAGATGTCCAAATCTTGCCGTCTGAAGCTACTTTCTCCTCAACTGACTTTGACGTGCTCAAACAGAAGCATCTAAGCTTTTCCCCCCAGAGAACTTCTTACAAGGCATTCATTTCTAATAGGAACTGCAAATGTATTAAAAGTATAATTAAAATGGATCTTTAAATAATATTTATGTTTCTGTGTCCCTGCTTGGTCTCGTCAGCTACTGAGGAAGCGACACATCGGTAACGACATTGTGACGATCGTGTTCCAGGAGCCGGGCGCCCTGCCCTTCACTCCAAAGTCCATCCGCTCCCACTTCCAGCACGTCTTCATCATCGTCCAAGTCCACAAGCCCTGCACTGACCACACCTATTACAGGTCTGACTTGATTATTCCTGACATGTCTCTGCCACAAGGAATCTCACATACTGAGAAAGAAATTTTGTTTGCTGAGTGCATTTTAGATGACAATGTTTTCATTTTTTGTTCATTGTTAAAATCAAAACTTAAAACATGACATGAAAAAAAAATTCTGTAAATCCTCGAATTTCACTCAAAGCATGCAATTTAAAGAAAATATAGTTTTTTGGGATTTGATTCATTAACTGTGTTTCTGTAAAGTCTTAGATACATACTAACACCTATTATTTCAGTGAAGTTTAAAGTTTTGTACCCAGTACTGATCCCTGTGGTATCCCACCATCGGTAAATCAGACGCCACATTATTAGTTTAAGTATCCGTATATCTTTGTCTAAGGTAACTATTATCCAATAATCTGCTGTTTATATCACTGGACTGCATGGTGGTGCAGTGGGTAGCATTAGTGCCGTGCAGTGAGAAGGTCAGGTCAGGCTGCAGCCTTTCTGTGGGGAGTGTTCTCCTCGAGCCTGCAAGCATTTTCCAGTTATCTTCCTCTAACAAAAAACATGCATGTTAGATTTATTCACTGCACTGATGTCTCGCCTGCTAAATACATAAACATACTTTGTCCAGATTTGCTGTACTAATCAGCTAAAATAGAAAAGTAACTGCAAGAATAATGAGAATTGTTTTTCCTTAGTGTTGCCATGCAGGAAGTCGGCTACTAAAGGTGTTAGAGCATTCTTTAAGGTGTGAGGAAGCTGAAGAGGAAGTACGAATCTTCCTACAAAACCTGCTGCTCTGAAAACAAGACATAGATTAAGTGTTTCTGCTTTGCCCCTGACTCTGCTCTTCCCTCCTCTTCTCTCAGAGTGGCCGTGACACGCTCTAAAGACATCCCATTATTTGGACCTTTGTTCCCAAAGGGTGCGCGGTTCCCTCGCTCGCCTGCCTTCAGAGACTTTCTTCTGGCAAAGGTAGTGAATGCTGAAAATGCTGCTGAGAAGTCGGAGAAGTTTCGCTCCATGGCCACCCGCACGCGGCAGGAATACCTGAAGGACCTGGCGGAGAACTACGTGACTACCACCACCATCGACTCCACCACCAAGTTCCCCCTTCTCTCCCTGGGGAGCAAGCGAAAAGACAAGATGAAGGGAGCTAAAGGAGCTGAGCTGCACAGTGCCGGTGCACTGGTGTGGGCAGTGATGGTCAACAGAGGAGACGAATGGGAAGCAGGAGAGCCCAAGCTCCCGTGTCTGCTGGGGGTGTCGGCAGAGTCGGTGGTGCTCATCGAGAGGTGCAGTCGCAGGGTGGTGTTCAACTGCTCCTGCCGTGATGTCATTGGCTGGAAGGCAGTGACAGAGACTAAGGAGGGGGGGCCCTCTTTGGATATTTACTATGAGCGTGGAGAGTCGGTGTCAATCAGCGTACTGGAGAACCAAGCAGAGGACGTAAAAGAGGTGGTGCAGAGGCTGGAGGTGGGTCGTCGTAGCCCCAGATGAAAGTTTGTATCAGTCGCCACATTTCAGTCTGATTCCTTGATTCTGCTCTGATTCTTACCAGCTGGTAACTCGGGGCTGTGAGGCTCTGGAGGTCACCCCCCTGCGGGACGGAGTGGGGCAGCCCGGCTTCCTGATGAATGAGGAGGGCTTTGTGACAGAGCTGCAGAGGTTCTGCTACGCCGAGAGCGGCGGCCTGCAGCTCTGGGCTCGTGTGGTGCGGCTGTGCGGACACTCCCTGGTTCATCTGAGCCCGGAGGAGAGGACCAGGCTTCTCCGCACCGCCCACAAGATCCACATCACCGTCATTCCCCCGGATGAGAACGGCAAACCTCGCAGGTTGGTGAGACTGGAGGAGGACAGTCTCAGATCACAGCTCAGTCTGCTGTTAATGACAAGCTTGAGTTCAGTTAATCCCTTCTAATGATGTTTCATCACACCGGCACTGCCCGCCCTACTGTAACCAGCAGCTTTCTACTCATCCAGAATCAGAGAAACAGCAGGAACAGCTGTGGACAGAGTAGTTAGAATGAACTAAAGCTAAATTAAACTGGACATCTCTGCTGCTGTCAGCTCCAAACGACGTTACAGAGCTGGCAGCAGAAGTATCCTCAGAGAACTCCATGCCTTATTTATGTTTGAACCCTGAATCGCTGCTTCTCTGGCGCAAAGCCCGAATTGTCACAATGATGTTATCATTTCTGACGGAAAGTGTGTTTTCAGAAAAATCTTTATGTTTTAGGCTTCTTTTTGATTCAAAGATGAGGCATAATAATGCAATGAGGTTCTGTTGTTGTGAACCCTCGCGGTCCCTGCGCTCCTCTGGCAGCCGTCTCCTTGTCATTCCTAAAGTCAGGACTCACGGCGAGGCATCTTTTAGCCTCCGGAACGGGCTGCTGGAGGATCTCAGGGCCTCAGAGAACTTTCATGTTTTTACGAACAGGCTCAAGACCCACCTTTTTAGTTTAGCTTTTAATTGATTACTATTTATTGCATTGCTTGTTTTACTTATTCATTTATTTTAATTACTGTTGTGTTACACATTTATGTTGTTTTATTTCTATAATCACATTTTATTGGATATTTTACTATCCGTATTAGCTCTTGTGATTTTACGTATTTTAATCCTTCCAGTGTTTCCTCTGTGGAGCCCTCTGCCTTGGGACCGGTGGTCGGTGGCGGCGGCTGGGGCGCTCCTAGGGTAGTGCCCAGGTAGTGGTGGGGGTTGCCACCCTCCCTCCCTGGGCACCCTGGATTGGTGTCTTGGCTGCTGCCATGGATCTGCTGCTGTCGAGGCAGATGGCTCCTTTGATGGCGTGTCTTTCATTACCTGTCCAATCTGAGCTCAGCCTAGTGTTTAATGTGTACGAGTGTGTGTGTGTGTGTGTGTGTGTGTGTGTGTGTGTGTGTGTGTGTGTGTGTGTGTGTGTGTGTGTGTGTGTGTGTGCGTGCCTGGGAATGGTTTGTGGATTGGGGAGGGAATGTGGGTTATATCGGTCATTTTAATCTGTTAAGCACTTTGTGTTGCTTGCTGTGCATGAAAAGTGCTGTGTAAATAAAGTTTGATTTGATTTGATTAGATTTGTTGTAACAAAGAATTTCATTGTTTTGTGTTCTGCAGAAGCTTCTCTGAGCTGTACCAGAAAGCCATCAAGGACGCGGAGTGCAAGCCCGGCGAGGATCGATCAGGAGAGGCCTGGGTGGTGGATGAGAGGGAGGAGGAGGAGAAGGAGGAGGACCTGAAGCTGGACAGGGTCGGTGAGGCGAAGCCTGCTGAGATGCAGGTAGAGGCAGACGGAGGTGAAGAGGAAACGTTTGATGAAGGTCTGAATGAAGGCAGTCCCACCTCGCATCTGTCGCCACCGACTTTACCGTTGTTGAGAGCCACGTCTCTGCAGGACCCAACAGCCAATCAGAACCAGGGGAGCAGCACCACACAGCTGACTCGTAGCCTGTCTCTGGAGAGACAGCTGTCCTACACAGACACGTATGATGGGTGAGTCAAAGGCAAGAAAAAATATCTGCAACAGTTAAGTTAGCAACAGGTTTGAATGGTTTTCATCTGTAGAGAAAAACACATTTAGGACATTTTATACTTTTATAAGAGAAAACAGTTTTCCAGTCCAGCTTAATTTGTAATAAACCTCAATAAACACACTAAAATCAACATCTCCCATGGTGTCAAAGGTCAAGAGGCCTGTTATTTCCTGTTCAGGAGCAGGAAAAGCAAAAGCATCCATGAAAGTTGAGGTTCATTAATACAAATGCCAAATGTGTCGTTTTTACCATTAATCTCTGGAAACATCCATCGAAATGTTGCTGAACATGAATGTAATGATGCCCAGTTGTTGAAAATTTTTGGAAGCTTTGGAACATATAACCATAAAAATCGGGTCTAAAATACCTGGGAGTGGGTCTAATCTCTGGGTGACGCCATGTTTCCTTCCATGGGAGGACAAAATACATTTACTGATTTGGTTACAAAACCTTCGCTATTCATAAACGTTGCTTTAAAAATTTACCTCTTCACTCGCTGCCAGTGATGAAAGGAATCTGATTATGTGCTTGTTGTTTTGCTGGAGGATGCACTCCCAGTGATTGTTGACCCTAATAGTCATGCCCATCTACTTCAGGACCACGGGTCCCCTGAAGATCGAAAAAATGAACGCAAGTCAATGGGCCAAAAAAACACTATTTTCTTATTCCGCTTGTTTTGTGCGATGAATTTCACATATGATGTCTGTGAATTTTAAAGAAGCATTTTGATAACAAGAACGCACTTTTTTTTTCGAACAGGGGGAAAAGCTATTTTAGATTTTGTGTGAAAATAAGTCCAGAACTACAAATGTGATTCATGGAAGGGACGTCATCGAACCAGATACAGAGAAAAACCGAGGGAAAATGGCTGTAAGTTCAGTGAACTTGAAATCCTTCCTTCAGGAGGAAAGAACCACCATAAATATGGCCATGTGGTAATTAGCAGCTACGCTAGCGGGGAGGAGATTCTGTGGTGACACCATGTATGCGACGTGCCAATGTCCGATTCATAGTCATGCTAATTACAACTTTTACAAGCTGATAAATCTCTAAGTACGTGACTGGCATGGTCGAAACCCCCATCATTAGTTTTCATTTCAATTGCAGTACAACAAATGTGCGATCCAGGGCTTAAGGCAAAGCGGATTAGAAAATAGCTCTTTTAGCCTCGTTGACTAGCGTTCATTTTTTCGTTCTTCCGATGGCCCATGAGTCAACAGGAAAGGGAGGAGACAGGCTTCCTATGCAGGAAGAGTTAGCATTTAAGCTAGGTTGGTTTGCTTTACTGACAGAGGCATCTGCGTCACCCGTAGTGCATGCTGGGAACAAGCACTCATTCTCGTTGATTGACAGCACCCTCCTGAGGAGGCTTACCCTGGTTTCACACTGAAGGCATCAGCGGCTCGGAACGTCACTGCTTCAGATAGAATCCATTATAATCTATGGACTGTTTCAAACCAGCAGCGACACGGCAATTTCCAGGCGCGTCCCAGAAGCACTGCACCGCTAAAGATAGGACCAGGCTCTATTTTTGCCGCAAGCCGCTTCTGGGATGCGTCAATTTCCGCTTTCTGTAAAGCTTAGCTTCATTTTTGTTCAGGAGTTTGTGTTGCTCGAACCGGTCCCAGCATGCATTGCGCTCAGGAATGGGCACACTGTGGATGGACAGGCCACAGAGTGGAAACAGAGACAGCTTGTGTCTTGTTTTGATGTTTCTCTAAATTCAAACCAAGGTTTAACAGGATTTTCAAAGACGTGGAAAACAAGTGGCTAGTTTGGTTAGCTTAGCCTAGCTTGACTGTAGGGTTAGGGTTCATTCTCTTAAGACTAAAATAAAACGTGTGCAGATAGATTTAACTTCTGCTGCTCTCCACAAAGCAAACTCCTACCACTGCTATGCAGACGACATCTGTCATTTCCACCGGATGACCACACTGTCTCTGCACGAATATCAAACTGTCTCTCTGACATATCAAAATGGATGAAATCACACCATCTCCAACTCAACCTCTCTAAAACTGAACTACTTGTCATCCCAGCAAAACCATCCATACAGCACAATATCTCAATCCAAAATGACTTCCTGGCTCCTTCAAAGACAGTTCGAAATCTGGGTGTTGTGATTGATGAACACCTGACCTTTAAAGATCATGTTGCCTCTGTTGCCCGTTCATGCCACTTTGAGCTGTATAACATACGAAAGCTCAGACCATACCTAACACAACATGCCACCCAGCTCCTGGTGCAATCTACTGTCATCTCCCACCTCGATTACAGCAATGCCCTTCTAACTGGTCTTCCAGCCTGTACTGTGAGACCTCTTCAAATGGTCCAGAACGCAGCTGCACATCTGGTCTTCAATCAGCCAAAAAGAGCACACGTCACCCCTCTGTTCATTGAGCTCCACTGGCAACCGCTAGCAGCACACATCAAATTCAAATAGCTAACACTAGCATACAAAGTCCGAGATGGTACGGCTCCCATCTACCTGAATCCTCTTGCAAAGGCTTACGTCTCGGCCCGGCCGCTCCGGTCATCACAGGATCGTCGGCTAGCAGTGCCTACACCACGCTCAGGACAATCCAGACTCTTCTCATGCATCGTTCCACAAATGTGGAATGACCTTCCAAGCACTACCAGAACAGGGGCTTCCTTTTCAATTTTCAAGAAACTCCTGAAGACCCTGTTCTTCAGAGAGCATCTTCTAAACTAGCACCCTCCCTGCACCCGTCCCCCCTCTCTACTGTCCACTCCTTGTTCCCTACTCTCCATGGTTCATCGTGTTGCCTCACTGCGACCTATAACTGACTGGAAATTGGTTGTTGTTATTGTTGTTGTTAGCCTCAAGGGCAACAAGCCGATTATCACTTGTAAGTCGCTTTAGACAAAAGCGTCTGCTAAATACATAAACATAAAACAAACTGCATTTAAGCTCATTTTTAATAAAAGTTTGAGTTCAGCGTGGCCCAGATCAAAGCTCTGCAGATTGCTTTTAGGTTTTTGACCCCATCAATTAGATCAAAGACTTTCTCCTTCGTCCCTGTCCTCCTGGTGTGCAGACATGTGTACGACAACGTGGGGCTGAAGGAGAACCAACACATCTACGAGAACGCCAAGCAGTTGAGGGACGCCACGCCTGATCTGATCCTGGCAGTCAAACCCAAGGTTCCCTTGGAAGACGAGCAGGTGACAAATGGAGACACGCGAGCTTGTCCTCTGTTGTTTCCTCTTCATCTCATCCTCTTTCTTGACTCTAGTTCACAGGAGCTGATTTTGATGACGACAGGGCTTCGGGGAGTGACTCCTCTCTCCCGTCATCCCGGCTGTCAAGTGTGGACAGAGCTGAGAGAAATTCACGAGCCCTAAGTCTCCACAACTCCATCACTAAGAGTAAGTGCTTAGATGTAGTTATTTATAGATGTAGGTTTAGTCCAGCACAGCTTTTGGTCATCTGACCCTGATTTTGAGGTTAAAATAAAAAGCTCCATGAAGAGACAACAGCTGGCCCAATTCCTAAAACGATTGCAGGTTTTCAAATCATCTCTGCTCACTTTGGACCATAAATTCTGCTTCTGCCTTAAATCCCCCTCTGTATTATCCCCTCTGCACTCTTTGTTCCTCTTCCTTCAGCGATTCTGATAATCTAGTATCATCACCCCTGCTCTGCTGCCCACCCAGCCAGCGATGGGATAAAAGGGGGGACAGATGGGAGGTGGGAGGGGAGAAGTCGTAGGCAGCCCCCAAATAGAAGAACCCCTCTCCCACCATCTGCTCTGCCTCCACAGAGACCACGACTCATCGTTTAGGCACCAAACGAGCACACCCGCTCGCCAGATCCCTCTGATTTTTGTGGAGGCGGATTCTGAGGACCGATTGTTTTGAATCCTTAATAGGAAAAACTCAAAACTGTTGAAATCTGACCCTAAAAACAATCCTTCAGCAGCATTTTGATGATTTTTCAAAAGTATTTTTAGAAGATTAATAATGGTGAACAGTGATGTTCACTTCATTCTTTTCTTAGTTATCTGTCATCAGTTACATCTGAATGTAATCCGGCCAGCAGAGCTTCCTTGTGTCTGACCCACATCAGCGCAGCAGCACCCTCAAGTGGACACTTGTTGTTAGTGCAGAACCAGAGTTGGCCCAGATGTTTCCAACCTCTGCAGCCCTGCTGGACCCCCCTGCTGATGCATCTGGACATTTTTCTTGCAGTCCTCTCTGAGACAACAGATTCGACCGATGAGGAGTGGCAGTCCATCACTGGCCTGGCGGCGGCCTGCCGCGGCATCCTGGAGGCTTTGTCACGAGAGGGTGAGGATGGTGCAAGCCTTTGATTGTGTGTTTAGTGTTTAGTTGGTTTGGTGGTTCGTACAAGCACAACACAGTGAGAGACTCAGATTTTTAAGTACTCACTTAAAACAAAACTTGTGCCGTCTGCCCTCTAGTGGATTTACTAACACTTTTATTCCAAGTTGCCAGTTTTCTTGTAACATATTAAAACGGTTTAGATCAAATGATAAAAAGATTTTCTGATATTTTTACTATGTTTTAGTTTTTACTGTTGCTGTTTGTTTGGTCACCTTCAAGACTTGATCATTGCTCTGTTTATAATTCCTAAAAAAAACTGCTAAAAGTAAACAAGTGGACAACAAAAGGGGAAATTTCAAGGCTAAAGCAAGTGTTTCTGGTAAAGTAAAAGTATCTGAAAATTTTCTAAATATATAAAATGGATTTAAGAGCTGAAATGGACCTGAGAGATGCACCAACCTTCAGTAGATCATCTTCTGTAAGACCAAATCACAAGAACCTGATTTCTCTAAGGCAAACGGTACAGAAGTGATGTGATTCTGGTTCTGTTGACGATAACGTGGACAATGTTCCTCTTTGCAGACCGTAGATCTGGAGACTCCTCTCAAGGAGGAGCGGATCAGGCTGACGGCAAGCTGAAAGATTCTAAGGACAGGTGGGTGACTTCTATAAACAGCCTCCTCCTCTCTCAGCCTTCTGGCCTTTACTGGTTATGTTGTTTGATTCACAGGGATGCCCTTCTCCCTATTGGAGGAACATCTGATTCTCTTCTCTGATCAATTTGATTTTCTTTGATTTATTTATGATGCATGGTGCAAATTTATCTTCCAGGCATCGTATTGGAAAGCACTTAAAGATTAACCCTGTCCTCTTTGCCTGCAGCAGGTAGTTATTTATAGCTGCAGCTGGTCTGAAGGAGTGCCGGCACGTCACACTCAGCAATTACTGTAAATTGACCTCCAAGTATTTCAGGTAGCCTGGATGTGTTCCTGCACTCCGAGGCTGCCAGAGCCGTAGAAGACAATCAGACTTATTAGAGAAAGTTGACGGGAGGTGTTAAAAGAGAAAGCTCTCTTAGAGTCTCATTTGTTCATGCGGTGGATTTAACCCCCCTGGCACTTTTGGCTGATAAAGTGCTTCTCTCTGCTGCAGCGACTCTCCAGGCCACCTAGAAGAGAAGGTGTCGCAACTGGAGGCCATGCTGAAGAAGCTGCAAGATGACCTGCAAAAGGTGCTTTGACTTCCATGAATGTTAATGTCTGTAAATATATTTTCTAGCTCCACTAGGAAGTCAGCAGGTAGGAAAACAAGTATTTACTTTGCTCAGCTTCTTTGGCTGGAGCCAGAAGATTTCTATTTACTGATGCAGCCGCGTGTTCACGAACCCTGCCATCCATGCACCGCCTCAAACCACTATAGAGATGTAAAGAAAGATGAAAAACACTTAAGAAGACGTTTATTTATTTATTATTTTGTTTACAGAAGCATTTTCAGATTTTTGTAAAACTGCAGTCTCGTAATATTTTACGTGTATTTATGAGAAACCTGTTCTCTGCTGTTATCGAAACTTTTTTTTGTGTGTTTTTTTTTTTTTTTGCACATTTCCACCGAACACGAGTCTGTGTTGCTCTGTTTATCTTTCCTGTTGATGCTTCAGAAAACTGTATGTGACGAACTGGGAGGCTTCTTTTGAACGCTGAATGCAGCTGCCTTACGAAAACAAGATTCTCAGCACAACGTCCGCCTGTTTCTGCAGAACCTCCAAACAAGTGTCGCGGCCTCGCTGAGCAGCAGATCCAGCTGCTCGCTCAGCCGCAGACGAGCGGACCTTGTGTTGAAAATCGATTTTGCCAATACTGTCTCTGTGTGTGTGTCTCTGTACATAGAATGCATGATGTTTCTCCCGACTCTGACACGTTTTCTATTTTGAGAACTTTTTGGGTCATTTTCCTCACTAGTTTTATTTTATTTTTTTACCTTCAATTAAAAGATTGATTGAGAAGAAAAGAATCAGTCATTTTGACTGTTGATTGTTTATTTAATAACCAGTTTCCAAAGAAGAGGGGGTGCTGTGTAGAACGTAAATAAAAACACATTTATACATTCTTGTTATTGCTTCTGATTGAAAATATGTTTTAAAAACAATTAAATGTTTTGGTTCATTTTGGTCTGATGTCAGCAATGTATTGAAATAAAACTAAAAGTCATCCTAGATCAGGGCTGGGCCGGTATCCAGCTCGTTTTAGTGGTTTCTCAAGTGTGACTCACTTAATTCAGTGGTTGATTCACCTGTGCAGCAGCTCATCAAGCTCTGCAGAAGCCTGTTAATCACATACTAACTGAAATCAGGTGTGTTGAAGCGGAGTTAAAGTAAAACGTGATGGATACCGGCCCTCGAGGCCCGGAGCTTTGTCAGTTAAAGGGAAACTATGTAGTTTTGGCTTCCTTTTAGCGCCCCCTAGACTCCGCTTTAACTCTCTGCCGTAAAACCAAAAGTGAAACTCTTCTTCTCGCTCTGCGTTCGTCTTTTTAACACCTTAATTTAACTGCTGAAATGTCTCCTCAGCCTCCATTCGTTTGTACAGGAGCGGTCCATCACTAAATCAAACAATGCAGCTGTGTTCACAAACTAAAAGATGCAGGAATTATACTGGAAGCGGAATCCAGCGATAGCATGTCAGCTCCACTCTTAAGTTCAGCTGGGACCAGACTGCTAAAAGTTGCAAGTGCGGCATTCTGGCCACAGGTGGGTGGCGTTTCATTAACCCTGTAAAGGATCATTTTAGCACATACTGGCTCCGGAAACTGATTTAAAATATGAAAGAGTTGAATAGTGTGGCTGTAAAATCGCAGCTGCATGAAAAAGAGGTAATTTAGCTAATTCAGTAGCTTAGTAGAATTGAAATAATCTCAGACAATAAAAAATTCTTCTGAATGTGGAGTCTGAGAACTGGCAAAAGGAACAGCCTGCACGCGGCCACAGCGTCTCTCGTATGAAGCAACCCCACAGAGAAATGTGTTCAGCTCCATAAATTAAGATCCTCAGACGAGACGCACGTTCACAGGTGTTTACGGGTGTTTACAGGTGTTGGAGCGACTCTGAAACACAATAGCATTTAGTTCACTTAGTGATGTAAATGGAGCTGGGCGCTAAACTGATCAAAACCATCTTCAGATCAGGAAGATATATTTTATAACACCCTGGTTTCAGCTCAGGCACTGACATGATGGCATATTTGAGTAAAAATTTCAGAAAATATGTTTTAAGCTTCCCTAGCTACAGCAGATGATCTCTCTCTGACGAAAAGCTCGATGTGATCCACATTTATGTCCCAAAGGTTTCAACACGCTGTTGGCATCTTGTTAAAAATCGTGTTAAAATGTAAACATGTCTTCGTTTTTGTATTGAAAAACTGTTTTAATCTTATTTACCTTTTACACAGTGACCCACCTCCCTTTCGTTTACTTGTTTTTTTTTTTTAAATAAAAAACCCTGAAATGCTTTTCCCTGAAGATACGGCCGAGGATTCTGGGAACTTGTGACTGTGTTTCTATCAGTTTTAACCTTTTATCTATGAAAAGTAATCATCAGACTGTTCAGTCAGGAAAACAACGGTCAGTTGCGGCCTTCTAAGCATTGTAACTGATGAGGTGCTTGCTCCTCTGACCATCAGCCCTTAGAGCACTGATTCTAATAAACGATATGCAACAGTACAAATCAGCAAATGTTTGGTTGTTTTCACCTGATAATTAAAACAAAACAAAACTATCCTGTCAAACAGACGATCGTCTACTTGCTAATATTTCTGTGAGTTTATTCTTCCTTTTCACTGTGTGTTTCTGCTCTGACTGTCATGTCTTCTCTCTCTCACACACACACACACACACGCTGTGTTCCCCATGCACCCACGAATTTCCTTAAATTGCAGCACTGTACCTGTCGCCCTCCTCTCGTTCCTGCCACAGCAATCTCAGCGACAGCTTTTGTTTCTGTTGTGTGCCGATGTTTTTCAGGAGAAGGAGGACAAGGCGGTGCTGCAGGCCGAGGTGCAGAGCCTCAGGCAGAACAACCAGCGGTTGCAGGAGGAGTCGCAGAGCACAGTGGCCCGCCTCATCAAAGTCACTGAGCTGCTGTGCAACGTCAACAAGCCCTGTTAGCCTCCCTCCGCCGCACGCACCAACACCCAACCCTGCAAAAACCGTGCAAATCCTGCAGCACCCTTCAGTGCTCAACACCTTCCTTTTTGATCATATATAGCTGCAAACACACACACACACACAATAACCACGGTCTGAGGTGTGGGTCTTCCTGCTGGTGAAAGGGACAAAAAATCCAAACAAGAGAAGGAAAAAAAGAGCATTTGTATGATAAAGTTACCAGTGCAGCTGTGTGTGTGTGTGTGTGTGTGTGTGTGTGTGTGTGTGTGTGTGTGTGTGTGTGTGTGTGTGTGTGTCCTTGCTTCAAATACTTGACAAGTTCTGCTGAGTAGCACTTACATAAAAAGTGTCAATTACGACTGATATAGCATGTTTTCTGGTGTCTCATGATGAAACAACCAAAAGTGTACATATCTATATATGACATACAGTATCGCTGGTTATGTTTGTAAAAAGTAGGATTGCTTTCTTCTCGGCCACATGTGTAGTTGGAATGTGTGATTCATACCGTGGAAAGCCTGAATATAAGAAAAAAAGGTGAAAATATGACAAAGCCTGTAGGAAGCTTTCAGAAGATGCTATGACGCTCACTGACACAGACTTCATCTCTGCTCTCATCACTTAGTAGTTTTGTTTTACAGGAAGAGACAATACAAAATAAATCAAATTCACTAGAAATATGTGGGGACGCAGATCAAAAGTGGACTCCTGGTTCTTGAAGGGAGACAGAAAAAGGCTATACCTCTCCTGAAGATGCAGACTCTGCTTCAGCATCCTTCCATGACTGCCTGTAGCTGTGCTCTTCTAACCTCATTACTGTAGCAGCCATACTGTAGAAGATCTGCTGGCCTGAACCACAGAAAGCCAAACGGCAGCTTTTCAAAACTAGTTTCAGCTGGCAGAATAGCTTTAGGTTTAAAACGACACCTGGAAGAATATTGTGTGTTAAAGTGTTTCCTGTGTGGCGGATGTCTCCGGTGACTGTGTGGGTAATTGTTTAAGAGTGGTGTAGCGCCGGGTGAAATCTCAGTATTCCACTCTGGAGTGTGTTTCTGTGTCATGCTTGTCCCTCCCTTATAATTTTTGTTTTGTGAACTCCAAACTGGACTTGATTTCCAGGAGGTGGACACGACTGTCCTCTGCTGACAGTAAGAGAGGAGGCGTCATCGGGGGAGTCGGACTGCTCCTCCTCGGTGCCAACCAAAAGGTCCCAGGCTGCTCTGCTGGAATCAAACACAACAAACTCTGAACTTCCACCTTAAGGGATGCCAAATGTCACTCAAACTGTTTTATCGTACAAACTTCCTCCTGTAACTTTTACTTTTGAGTCACTGTGAATAACTGGTACCAGCAGATAGATATATAAAATATTAAATTATGAGTCTAAAACTTCATGTTTTATGTGAGGAAGCTGCTGTTTGATGGTGGTTTGATTGTTGGTCCTGATTTCAGCTGCACTTTCAGACCAGTGTGTGTGTGTGTGTGTGTGTGTGTGTGTGTGTGTGTGTGTGTGTGTGTGTGTGTGTGTGTGTGTGTGTGTGTGTGTGTGTGTGTGTGTGTGTAAAAGTGTTACTTATTAAGTGTGAGCTTTTCTTTTAGCTGTCTGAGCTCAAGGGAAGGTTAGAGGGTGATAATGTGAACTGAGCCAGAAATGATCAAGTGGGTCGATTTGATGATGGTTTATTGTTTTCTTTTATTACTTTCAGTATAAAATGAAAACAATAAAATCTGAAACATGTTTTAGTTCAGCTGCAGATCATAGATACTAAATATGACATCAAAAGACCTTTGGGTCACACCACTCGCCTTCTGGCCGCTACAGGGCAAAACATCCACAGTACACTAGAGGGATTTTCCCTTAATAAGTAAAATGAAGTTATTATTGGTCATGTTAAATTTAGTTACCATACCGTAAAGCATGTCAGCTGACCAACGTGTCGAACAAAAGGCAGCAACCGCAAAAAAACTTACACCATTATTTAGAAGCTCTTCATAGACAATGAGTAAAATCAAAAGTTCATTTAATTAAAAATACTGAAAGCCACACCATGCAACTTGTTTATATATTTTTAGTAATTTTCTTGAGCCAGTATGTGCTAAAATGACCCTTTACAAGATTAATGAGATGTCACTCAAACTCCCACCGCCCTCTGTGGCCAGAATACTACATTTGCAACTTCAGAGTGGGCCCGCCACCTGTTGGACTTAGAAAAGATTTGAGCTGACATACCTGGCGCTGCAGTCTGGTCTCTATAAAACAGCTGAATAAAAGAAAAGAAAGCAGGAGAAATTCACCGGCCAAAGTCCAAATGATAGAGATGACTTCACCAGCGATGGAGCAAGGCGCACATCCAGAGGGAGTGTGTTCCACAGCGAAAGCCCACTCACAACGGGATGTATAGTTACAGAATTTTACCAGCATAAGTTTATAGTTTCTAATCAAACAAGCCTGATATCAAACTACTAGTTATTAGTTCAAAGATGAATAAACACCCAACCGCATCTGACAAATACACGCTGACATTGACACTGATACTGATTTTTTTAAAAGGTCCACATTTTGTTTGTAACAAGAAAAGCATTAGTTTATTTGGATTTCACAATGAATGTATAAAATACTCAAAACACAAAATAAAATTAAAGCCAAATACAACAAAAGTAACCACTAACAAAATAGAAATGCAAGTTTGTTTTGCTAAATAACTTTGAATTTAGTAAACCCTGTCTGTAAAGGATTTGCATGTATTATTCCATGTTGTAATGGTTAGCACTCTAGTTATCAGAGTTCAAATCTCTGTGGGACCAGACTTGACCAGCTCAGTGATCCATTGTTGGGTCATGCCAAAGACCATAAGAATGGGACCCAATGCTGCCCTGCTTGACACTCGGCATTAAGGGGTGTGATTGGGGGGGATTGAGCCACCGAACTGCTCCTGCAGAGGATGGGTCTAATGTGGAGAACAAACACACACCAGTGAGACCATAGACTTGAATACGCAGACGCACCACTGGGCGCTGAAGAGCGGAACAGCATCTCCTCCAAATTGGATGGGTTCCACACTCTCCAAACCCAACCGGAGTCAACGTAAGGTGGACAACTATGCGTGTTTATTGTGCAGCCTACAGGGATTAAAGTTGACTTTTCTAACCCACCTGTTGGGATTTTCTATTTTAATTTATTTTATTGCATCATGCCATACCACATTTATGGTTTTGTGAAAAAGCACGATAAATGTGTTTTCTAGTTTGGTAAACACATTCCTCAGTAGAAATAAATGCACTGGGGGCAAATGGAGACCCATCCAAGATGGCGACTGGGCACTGCGTCAACTCCAATCGACAGCACCGGTCCACGTCATGTCTGCGAATATACATAGATGTTCATGAGTGTGACAACTAATGCCACTTTCACTTTAGGTTAACTGGATGGAAACACAGTTCTTTAATGTCTGTCTTTCCAGATTAAGGTTTTTTCTGCCCTCTAGGGGCTTACAACTGTTATTACAGACAGCGTTCATAAAGCTAAACAAGACATTACCCATTAGCATTTCCTGTAAATTCCTTAAGAATAAAACCCAGCTTAAAAATTAATACAGGTATTAATTTAGTGGTAACAGCATTTTTAGCCTAAATAACAGGAAATCTAGAACATCATCACAGATATGTGACAATTTAGCCTGTGCCTTTATTTAAATCAAAAACAGGAGATTAAATTATTACAGAAAGTAAACAAAACAGGCTACAAGAGCAGAAGTCTGGGAGCTTAAGGGTTCTGCACAGTAACCACCAAACTGGAGGAGTGGTTAAAGCAGATTCCAGGAAAAACATCTCAGACCAGAACAGGACAGTTCTGGGAACAGCTAAGAAACTGTGCAGAACCCTCAAGCTCCCAGGCCTCTGGGTAGAGGACCCAAACTTGGAAGGATGAGTTCCCCCGCAGAGGATGAGATGGGATTTCTTTTTAAATGTATAATCACACAAATAATCTCTGCTTCTCCCATACTTTTGAAAGCTTGCAACACCCCTGGGAAAAGCCTCCCTAAACTTCAGCTAAACAGCCAATCACATTTGGTTGTTATGGAGAACTGGAGAACTTTGGCCAATCAGCATACGCACATTGAATACCTCTGGGGTGCTGTTTATTTGTTTTCATTCTGTAATTCAAAATGTATGCTGTTACTGCCACCTACTGGCCAGGATGATTATTTTGCTTTGAGATGCACAGCTTTGGAGGAGAAGCTTGATTGGAGTTGCTCTTTAAAACTACAGTTTTAGTCTCATTTATCTGTGAATTTGAAAAGCTACTGTCTGTAACACTGCTTATTTAGAGGAGGGAAATTAATGGTTGTTTTGGAATTGTCATTTTTCAACTGTTTATTTGAACACTTATTGTGGACTCAGATGGGAAATATTTCACATATATAACCTCCCCACCAGCCGCCACTGCTTAGGATTAGATAGATTTTTCAAAAACATCTGGTTTTGCTTCACTGTTTGGTGAAAATTTCTCTAAAGTCGTAATATTTATCGGATTTAATCTCAAGTGTTTATACCTCATTGTTACATCCATCCATCCATCCATCCATTTTCATACGCTTATCCGAAATCGGGTCGCGGGGGCAGTAGCCTAAAGCTTAGATTATGCTTGACGCATTTACTTTCCGCTTGGTGATGCGGCTCGCGGATGGAACGCGCTTCACAAATCGCAGCGTTTATGGTTCATGCGGCTTGTCTCTGCGGTGAGCCAATATTCTCCCAAACTGAACGGGGCAGCATGGAGCTCTACGGCATGCATCCAACACTACACCATAGTAGAAGTAAAAATTACTGTTTACAACATGGCAATCCAGCATTTTTTAACAGCGTCCTCATCCTTTCCGACAGTGCGAGCTATTTCTCTCCAAGAATTATTAACAACATGTTGATCACGGTGATCTCTGAGAGCTGAATCATACAAATGTCTGTATTTACGAACCTCTGCCATATTAGTTCTTGTCAGTCCACCATGTTTTTCCGCATCCGACCATCTGCGTGGTTAGAAAATTTCCTAGGTGCACGGTGCGGAAAGTTTGGGCCGTGCGGAGGCGCGGTAGAGGGGCGTGGTTGTTAAAATGATGCAATTTTGCCGCGTGGAGCCGTGCGAACCTCGCGGACGCATCAAGCATAAACCAACCTTAAGGTGAGAGGCCCAGACTTCCCTCTCCCCAGCCACTTGGGCCAGCTCCGCCGGGGGGAATCCCAAGGCGTTCCCTGGCCAGGTGAGAGACATAGTCCCTCCACCGTGTCCTGGGTCTACCTTTAGGTCTCCTCCTGGTTGGATGTACCCAGAAAACTTCACCAGGGACGCGTCCAGGAGGCATCCTGATCAGATGCCCGAGCCACCTCAACTGGCTCCTCTCGATGTGGAGGAGCAGCAGGTCTACTCCGAGCCCCTCCCGAATGACCAAGCTTCTCACTCTATCTCTAAGGGAGAGACCAGCCACTCTAAAGAGAAAACTCATTTCGGCCGCTTGTATCCGCGATCTCGTTCTTTCGGTCACTACCCAAAGCTCATGACCATAGGTGAGGGTAGGAACGTAGATCAACCGGTAAATCAAGAGCTTCGCCTTCTGACTCAGCTCTCTCTTCACCACGACAGACCGGTACAACGCCCGCATCACTGCAGATGCAGCACCAATTCGCCTATCGATCACACACTCCAGTTTTCCCTCACTCGTGAACAAGACCCCGAGATACTTAAACTCCTCTACTTGGGGCAGGACCTCATCCTTGACCCGGAGAAGACATTGTACCCTTTTCCGAATCAAGACCATGGTCTCAGATTTAGAGGAGCTGATTCTCAACCCAGCTGCTTCACACTTGGCTGCGAACCGCTCCAGCGAAAGCTGAAGATCACGTTCTGATGAAGCCAACAGGACCACATCATCTGCAAAAAGCAGAGGCCTTATCCTCAGGCCACCAAAACGGATGCCCTCCACACCTTGGCTGCGCCTAGAAATCCTGTCCATAAAGGTTATGAACAGAATCGGTGACAAAGGGCAGCCTTGGCGGAGTCCAACTCTCACTGGGAACGAGCCCGACTTACTGCCGGCAATGTGGACCAAGCTCTGACACCGGTCATATAGGGACCTAACAGCCCGTATCAGAGGGCCTGGTACCCCAGAGTACCCCTCACAGGGCCCCCGTGGGACACTGTCAAACGGCTTCTCCAAATCCACAAAACCCTCCTCTCCAGAACCCCTGAATAGACCTTACCAGGAAGGCTCAGGAGTGTGATCCCCCTGTAGTTGGAACACGCTGCGGTCCCCCTTTTTAATTAAGGGGACCACCACCCAGGTCTGCCAGTCCAGTAGGACTGCCCCGGATGTCCACGCGATATTGCAGAGCCACGTCAGCCAACACAGCCCCACAACATCCAGAGCCTTAAGGAACTCCAGGTGGATCTCATCCACCCCTGGAGCCTTGCCACCGAGGAGCTTTTTAACCACCTCAGTGACCTCAGCACCAGAGATTTGAGAAGCCAACCCAAAGTCCACAGACTCTGCTTCCTCACTGGAAGACGTGTCGGTGGGATTGAGGAGGTCTTCGAAGTATTCTGCCCACGATCTACAACGTCCTGAGTAGAGGTCAGCAGCACACCGTCCCCACTATAGATAGTGTTGGTAGCGCACTGCCAAGCCCGGCCACCAGGCACTCGCCAACATGCCCCACCTCAAGGCCTGGCTCCTGAGAGGGGCCCCGCTGACCCACGTCCAGGCGAGGGAGCACGGTTTCCATTTACATAATTCATCATAAGAGGTCTTCAGGCTGCTCTTTGTCTGATCCCTCACCTACATTTTCAAGTGAATTCAAAGGAAATGCTGCTCAAAACAAAAAAGTGAAAAAAAAATGAATAAATGAAGCAAAAGGGACAAAAGAAGGAGAAATAATCTGCAATAATTTGAACATCACATGCTCCATCTACTTGACCCTAGAGTCTAAACCTGGTCACATGTAAAGTCTATACAGATGTTTGACAAATACCCCCAAAGCAGATTATACTAAGACGTTGAAATATGATGGAGCGAGCGTGGATGACGTTTGTCATTCTTAGGTTAGTAAACAAAATGAAGAAACAAACAAACTTTAGTGCATGGATCTGAATGAGTTGGAGGGTTATTTATTTATTCATCCATGGAGCACAGGAGAACTAAAGTGTAATGTAAATGTAACTAAAATGACATTTAAGCTTTCATTCACCCTGTAGCTCTCTTCACGTTTCACTCAGCAGAGACACGTGTTGACTTTATGTCATTTATTTTTACGAGGATGACAAATGACAGATTCCATAAGAGTCATGCCGTGAGAGATGTGACTGTGCAGGGTTAGATCTTTGAGCTCCTGGACTACACATCCCTGGCACGATCTCCAGGCGTGGAACAGAGCTGTGAGCAGCCCCGGAGAGAGAGAGAGAGAGAGAGAGAGAAAGAGAGAGAGAGAGAATGCCCTGAGCAAGATGATTGGGGTCAAAGGTCACAGCTGAATCCGATTTGCTGAAGAGTAGAACATAAAAGTCAGTTGACGACGTTGGAAGAAAGCACAAGAAGTATGTATAATCACAAACTCACAGCAGGCGCGAAGACACCCCAGAGGGGGTGTTTTATATGGACCAGCATCAGGTAAGTGTGGTACAAAAATAAAACATATAAAGATCCTTCATTATTACGTAATGTTTGAAGAAAATTTAAAAAGCTGAGATGATGTGAATTTGGATAAAACCTGTAACTATTATGGTCTGTTTGGCTTTCTCTCCAACAGCTGCTAATCTGAAGATATCCAGGTATAAATCTGCTCCCTGACATGAATCCTGGCAGGATTAAAATGTCGCCGCACAATCACACAACATACACTCAGCATTTGATTCAACTTTTCATGTTTTTTATTTTTGTTTTTATTTTTTCCAGAAGTTAGAAATATTCCTTCTGGAGTAATCAGGTTGCTTTGAAAGTTTTGAAATAAAAAAGAAGAAAAAAATGAGTTAAGCTGCAAAAAAAAACAGAAGCTTTTTTTAGTCCTGATTCATATTGTGGTGTCAGCATGAACCTTAAGGCGAGAGGCTCAGACTTCCCTCTCCCCAGGCTTTTAAATGTGTTGTAGGTGAACGCGCTGCAGGGCTTTAGGCCTGTTTCAGATATAAAACCTTTGACCAAATCACATCAAAATAAAGATGCATACAGTAACATTTCTTGTGCTTTTTGGGACATCAGAAAGCCATGCTGATGTGAGATGTTCTGCACAAAGACCTATCCTCATGAGGAGCAGTGAGATGCAGTAGTGGTTAAGCTCGGGATCCATTTGGTGCTCCCAATCCAACCCAACCGAGATTTGAACCCTGATCTCCAGACACTCTACAAATAGGCCACTGAGAAGGTAATTTGCTTAATTTAGTGATGAATCGCTCCTGTAGACACTAATGAAGGCTGAGGAGTTAAAAAGACTAAAAAATGGCATTAAATTAGTCTCAGAGAACAAAGTAAGGAATATTGGTGTTACCTTTGACCAGGACATGTCATTCAAATCCCACGTTAAACAGGTTTGTTGGATTCCTTTTTCCACCTTTAGAATATTGCTAAGATTAGAAGCATCCTTTCCAGGAGTGATGCTGAAAAACTAGTTCATGCATTTATTACATCAAGACTGGATTACTGTAATTCATTACTCTCAGGATGTCCACAGAATGTAGTTAAAAGTCTTCAGCTTGTCCAAAATGCTGCAGCTAGAGTTCTGATGAGAATTAAAATGAGAGATCACATCTCTCCTGTCTTAGCTTCCCTACATTGGCTACCTGTTAAATTCAGAATAGATTTTAAGATCCTTCTTCTCACATATAAAGCTCTTAATAGTCAAGCTCCATCATACATCAGTGACCTGATTGTTCCATATGATCCTAACAGAGCACTTCACTCAGACCGCAGGTTTACTGGTGGTTCCCAGAATATCTAAAAATGGGAGGCAGATCTTTTAGCTATCAGGCTCCTCTCTTGTGGAACCAGCTCCCAGCTTTAGTCCGTGAGGCAGACACCTTGTCTACTTTTAAGACTAGGCTTAAAACGTTTTTATTTGATAGGGCCTATGGTTAAAATCTGATGTTAGCCTAGATCTGGACAAGTGGGGGAGTAGAGGGAGGTGGAGTGTACAGTCAGTAAAGACGGCTCTCCCTTGCCCTGCCTCCAACATGCCTCCATTTAAAAGGCTAGGTTATACAGCGATATCTCTGTAGTTATGCTGCTATAGGCTTAGACTGCTGGAGGACACACTGACCACTTTCCATACTCTACTACTTTCTTCTACTATCTGCTCTTTAGCTCTTTATTTCCTGCAATTTCAGCTGTTAACTTTATTTTCTCTCTAGGTGTTTTTCTCCCCAGAAGAAGCAACAATGATGTTCTGCTGAGCTGTGGTGGCCTCATGGAGGGGGCCATCGGCTTGAACACTACTGCTAACCACTTAAACATTCTCCCTCTCCTGATAATAACTTTTTACTTTCTTTGACATTGAATGTGCTACTACTAGTTTACCCATTTAATTATAGATTCACTAGGATGAATACAATAAAGTTTATCTCTCACCAAATAGAATATTTACTAAGACATCACAATATAACCATAGAAACACTACTTGGTATATAAGTTATGTGTGTGTGTGTGTGTGTGTGTGTGTGTGTGTGTGTGTGTGTGTGTGTGTGTGTGTGTGTGTGTGTGTGTGTGTGTGTGTGTGTGTGTGTGTGTTGTGTGTGTGTGTGTGTGTGTGTGTGTGTGTGTGTGTGTGTGTGTGTGTGTGTGTGTGTGTGTGTGTGTGTGTGTGTGTGTGTGGCTGGGTTGGTTGGTGTTGGTGTGTGTGTGTGTGTCTGCTCTGTCTTCTCGGTCCCCAGTGAGTCGTGGTGGATGGCTGCTTATACTGAGCCAGGATCCTCTGGAGGTTTCGTCCTGTTAAAAGGGAGTTTTCCTCTCCACTGTCACTAAATGCTTGCTTAGTATGAGGATTGCTGTAAAGACACTGACACTAGTCAGTGACTTGATGCAATTTGCTGGGTCCCTGATATAGGAAACTTTTTTCTGATTGGCTTAAGAAGCTTAAAAAATCTTAATCTTTTTAGTAAACATTTTGGGAATTATAATATTATGAAGGAGAAGGAGGAGGATTTGAAGGAGATGAACCTGTATTAGTAAAGGTAAACGACTTCCTTAGTAGAAAGACTATCTAATTTCTTCCAAAGACTGTTTATTTCCTATAAAAAATTGATCTCAATGCTGGCAATAAACAGAACAGCACTATATTTCCAACAGCAGTTAATAAAAGGAAGATGGGGAGTTGCTGTCCTTCAATGGCTGTATCCTGAAAAAGCACTTTGTTCGTTATTGCCATTTAGAAGAAAATATTTTCACCTCCTTATTTTAATGAAGCTTTAAAAAAATCCCAATCTTTATTTTAAACTTTTTGGGGACATTAATATTGTGGGGGAAAAAGTGGAGGATTTGAAGGAGAAAATGGATCTTGATTAATAAAGTTAAAATACTTTTTGGAAGAGACACTACATCTAAATTCTTCGAAACAGTTTGCTTTCTTAAATGAATGGGAAATTTGCGCCCTCTGCTGGCAACGAACAGTAGTAAGGAATAATGAGAAGATGGGAAATTGCTGCCCTCCGGTGGCTATTTGCTGTAACTGCACCTTTTTCATTTTAGCCATTTAGAATAGAACATTTTAGCCTCCTTGTCTTAATGAACTGACCTGTATTGGAATGTTTACTGTGTGAAGTGCCTTGAGACGTCTCTTGTCATGATTTGGTGCTTTATAAATAAACTTGAACTCAATTGAATTGAAGCAGTGAGGAGATACGTTTTACTTTTGGTTATACTAAACGGACACTAGGGGGTGCTAAAAGCAAGCAAAAATTGCCTAGTCTCCCTTTAAAATGGCTCATGTTTAGTGAAGACTGGATCAGTGGTTCACAAGCTCCTAAAACCCAACTTGTCTGATGGTTGAAATCCTCTGAAGTGAGTTTTTGTAAAAAGATTATGAACAAATGAAGTCTTACCTGTAGGTGGGTTGGGATGTTAATTTTGTCATTTCAGTTTTGTTGTCAGGAATAAAACTGGTCTAAGAAAAGGGGCTTGAAATAATTAGTTTGTGCTCTAGACAAACATCCTGGCTTTCAGCTGGTGGGTTCAACAGTCTTCTGGAACAAAACGTTGCTTCTTCTTCTTCAGCTCCAAGCTACTTCTGTTTCCTTCAGAAATGAGCTGGAATACAGATGCGGAGCATGTCCACTGCTAATTTCGGCTGCACAAAATATCTGAACAGAGTCTGTGTCATCAATATGATGCTAAACTGATATCAGAGTAAATGATTAAAAGCCTGCATTTGCATGAACAATTTTAGGTCAATAACCTTTTTTTATGCAGTACACAAACTGTGTAATCAAAGGTTATAAAAACCTTCTGCAGCCCATAAATAGTTTTGCCAGACAAGAGTTCAAGGTCTGATTATTAACCAGCCTGCGTTGTACCTAAATCTGAATCCCTGTGCAAATGAATCCCCTTTTTGACCTAATTAACTAAAAATAATACCTTAAAATCCATTCAGCTGTGATTCCATGCTGTAGTTCTTTTTTAAAACACAGAGCAGTTTTGGTTACCTGTTTTGGTTAAACTTTTGAGGAAGTTTGCAGCCGCAAACGAAACGTAGCGGGAAAACAGGTAAACAAAACTGCTCTGTGTTTTAAAAAAGAACTACAGCATGGAATTAGAGATACGATACAGCAAGAGCACACCTAAGATGTTCATTCAGCTGTGAGTTATTTTCATGGAGGTGCAGGCAGTAAATGTGCTGTGCTTTTTTAAAATTAAGGTATTATTTAATAAACTGAATAAAACATTTTGATTTTAGTCAAAGTGAGAAACATTTTGGTCCAAGCTTGATGTGTAATCTGAGGATAAAGAGAATTTTTGTCACAGTCATCCGATTAATTTATCCTATTAGGAGTTTTTTGGGGTTCTTTCCATGAACTTTTATGTTGCTGCCTGACTGCAATTCTGCTTTCTAAAAACATCCCTACAAGAGACTGAATGCCAGAATACAAGACTTTACTAAAGAGATTTACTTTGCCAAGAGAGAGAGAGAGTTATAAAACATTTTAAAAATCCTGACCGTGAGATAAGAAGCTGTGATTTTCCAGAGCTTGTGCTGTGATCTTACAAACATTTCCCAGGACTTGGTTTGCTGGAAGCCTTTCCTAAACATCGGTTGCAGAAAAACACTCATCTTCCCAGCTCTGACACCAGGAGGACAGCTGATTACAACAATATGCCTGTCCATGTCTTTATTTGGGGCTGAAGCGCAGGAGGCCTCACTCTGAGCTTACGCGTCACACACAGCTCCAGTTTGACTCATCCATGTTCTGTAAATACAGAGGTAGTGTGTGTGTGTGTGTGTGTGTGTGTGTGTGTGTGTGTGTGTGTGTGTGTGTGTGTGTGTGTGTGTGTGTCCCCGTGTGTGTCCGTCCGTGTGTCCGTCCGTGTGTGTGTGTGTGTGTGTGTGTGTGTGTGTGTGTGTGTGTGTGTGTGTGTCCGTGTGTGTCCGTCCGTGTGTCCGTCCGTGTGTGTGTGTGTGTGTGTGTGTGTGTGTGTCCGTGTGTGTCCGTCCGTGTGTGTGTGTGTGTGTGTGTGTGTGTGTGTGTCCGTGTGTGTGTGTGTGTGTGTGTGTGTGTGTGTGTGTGTCCGTGTGTGTGTGTGTGTGTCCGTGTGTGTGTGTGTGTCCGTGTGTGTGTGTGTGTGTGTGTGTGTGTGTGTGTGTGTGTGTGTGTGTGTGTGTGTGTGTCCGTGTGTGTGTGAGTGTGTGTGTGTGTGTGTCCGTGTGTTTGGAGTCTCGGGTCACAAGGCCATGTCTTTCATTTTTAATGACAAAACCGCTGCTGCACCTTTCACGAGAAACAGATGAGGATCAGTGCGAGGCAGCAGTTTACGTCAACGCTGTGTTGGTGCCGTAAATGAAACACAGGATGTACGTGCCTGATATTACAGGTTCATCACACTCCTGCTGATACAAACATGCATAAACTGTTTACCCAAAACGTTTTCTAATTTAAATATGCCCCAAATAGCTTATTTAGCTAGGATACATTATGCTAGGCTCATCCCAAACTGATAAATTTGTTTTTGGAAAATAAAAGACTCTAATTGTTTAGAGGTAATTCACTGAGAAACCATTTTTTATTTATTATTTTTTAATTATCAGTCACTCTGAGGTTTTCATGCAGGCTGAACATGAAAATAGTCTCCTACACCTATCTCCTGCATTAGCTTCTGATAGAAAATAGACGGTGAAACTCTAGTATTGAAAAAGCCTGACAGGTCTCTGTCACACTGTCCCTTTAACATTCATGGACTCACCCATCTTGACTCACAACAGGGAAAACTGTTGTTGGTTTAGCGTCCAAATATCATAGCCTAACAAGCTGTCCTATACAGGTCCTTCAAAAAATTAGCATATTGTGATAAAGTTCATTATTTTCTGTAATGTACTGATAAACATTAGACTTTCATATATATTAGATTCATTACACACAACTGAAGTAGTTCAAGCATTTTATTGTTTCTAATATTGATGATTTTGGCATACATTCATGAAAACCCAAAATTCCTATTTCAAAAAATTAGCATATCATGAAAAGGTTCTCTAAATGAGCTATTAACCTAATCATCTGAATCAACTAATTAATTCTAAACAACTGCAAAAGATTCCTGAGGCTTTTAAAAACTCCCAGCCTGGCTCATTCCTCAAAACCTCAATCATGGGTAAGACTGCCAACCTGACTGCTGTCCAGAAGGCCATCATTGACACCCTCAAGCAAGAAGGTAAGACACAGAAAGAAAATTCTGAACGAATAGGCTGTTCCCAGAGAGCTGTATCAAGGCACCTCAGTGGGAAGTCTGTGGGAAGGAAAAAGTGTGGCAGAAAAGAA